>NW_019943608.1:67780-75668 GCF_002910315.2 Salvelinus sp. IW2-2015
AGTTGTCTCTGGATTAGAGAGTCTGCTAAATGACTCACTACTGTAGTGGCTCTGGATCAGAGAGTCTGCTAAATGACTCACTACTGTAAGTGGCTCTGGATCAGAGAGTCTGCTAAATGACTCACCTACTGTAGTGGCTCTGGATCAGAGAGTCTGCTAAATGACTCACTACTGTAGTGGCTCTGGATCAGAGAAGTCTGCTAATGACTGACATGCAAATATGGTCCAACAATGCAGAGAGTCCATGTGGTTGTGCCTTAGTCCTAGACTGATAGATATTTAACCTTTATTTAACTAGGCAAGTCAGTTTAAGAAACACAATTCTTATTTTCAATGACGGCTTTGGAACAGTGGGGTTAACTGCCATGTTCAGGGGCAGAAAGACCGATATTTACCTTGTCAGCTCAGGGATTCGCGTCTATCAACCTTTCGGTTATTGAGCGACGACACTCTAACCACTAAGGCACCCTGCCGCCCTCCACTCTAACCACTAGGCCACCTGCCGCCCCTCCACTCTAACCACTAGGCTACCTGCCGCCCCTCACTCTAACCACTAGGCACCCTGCCGCCCCTCCACTCTAACCACTAGGCACCCTGCCGCCCCTCCACTCTAACCACTAGGCTAACTGCCGCCCCTCCACTCTAACCACTAGGCACCCTGCCGCCCCTCCACTCTAACCACTAGCTAACTGCCGCCGTCCACCCCTCTAACCACTAGGCACCTGCCGCCCTCCACTCTAACCACTAGGCACCTGCCGTCCCTCCACTCTAAACCACTAGGCACCCTGCCGCCCCTCCACTCTAATCACTAGGCACCCCTGCGGCGGCCCTCCACTTCTAACCACTAGGCAGCACCTTGCGCCCCCTCCACTCTAACCACTAGGCTACCTGCCGCCCCTCCACTCTAACCACTAGGCAACCTGCCGCCCCTCCACTCTAAAACCACTAGGCTACCTGCCGCCCCTCCACCTAACACTAGGCACCCTGCCGCCCCTCCCACCTAACCCCACTAGGCTACCTCCGCGCCCTCCACCTCTAACCACTAGGCACCTGCCACCCCGCTGTGTCAGATAGATCAATCAATCAATCAACAATTTTATTATAGCCCTCGTAATCAGCCTAATATCTCGAGGCTTACAGACACCAGTCCTAAAACCCCAAACAGCTAGTAATGCAGGTGTAGAAGCACGGTGGCTAGGGAAAAACTCCCTAGAAAGGGCCAAAACCTAGGAAGAAAACCTAGAGAGGAACCAGGCTGATGTAGGGGTGCCAGTCCTCTTCTGGCTGTGCCCGGTGGAGATTATAACAGAACTAATGCCAAGATGTCAAAAATGTCATAAGTGACAAGCATGGTCCAAATAATAAACATGAAATAATTCAGTTGGCTTTTCATAGCCGATCATCAGAGTTGAAAAACACAGTCTGGGACAGGGTGGCGGTTCCATAACCCGCAGGCAGAAACAGACTGAAACTGGAATAGCAGCAAGGCCAGGCGGACTGGGGACAGCAAGGAGTCACCACGGGCGGCAGTCCCCACGCATTGTCCTAGGCCCAGGTCGTCCCAGAGAGAAAAAGAAAGAGAAGAAGGAGAAAATTAGAGAGAAGCCAAGATTTTCAAATGTTCATAAATGACAAAGCATGGTCAAATAAATAACAGGAAAATATCTCAGTTGGCTTTTCATAGCCGATCTTAAGAGTGAAAAACAAGCAGGTCTGGGACAGGTAGGGTTCCATAACCGCAGGCAGAACAGTTGAAACTGGAATAGCGCAAGGCCAGGCGGACTGGGGACAGCAAGGGTCACCACAGCGTAGTCCGACGTATGGTCCTAGGGCTCAGGTCCTCCGAGAGAAAAAAGAAGAGAAGGAGAAAATTAGAGAGCGCAGAAGATTTTCAAAATGTTCATAAATGACAAGCCATGCAAATAATAATCAGGAATAATCTCAGTTGGCTTTTCATAGCCATCTAAGAGTTGAAAACAGCAGGTCTGGGACAGTAGGGGTTCCGTAACCGCAGACAGAACAGTGAGTGAAACTGGAATAGCAGCAAGGCCAGGAGGACTGGGGACAGCAAGGTGTCATCATGCCCGGTAGTCCTGACATATGGTCCTAGGGCTCAGTTCTCAGAGAGAAAGAGAGGAACGAGAGAATTAGAGAGAGCATACTTAAAATTCACACAGGACACTGGATAAGACAGGAGAAGTACTCCAGGTAACCAACTGACCCTAGCCCCCCGACACATAAACTACTGCAGCATAAATACTGGAGGCTGAGACAGGAGCGGTCAGGAGACACTGTGGCCCATCCGAAGAAACCCCGGACAGGGCCAAACAGGAAGGATATAACCCCACCCACTTTTGCCAAAGCAACAGCCCCCGCACACTAGAGGGAAATCCTCAACCACCAACATTACAATCCTGAGCAAGGCCGAGTATAACCACAAAGGTCTCCACCACAGCACAAGCCAAGGGGGGGCGCCAACCCAGACAGGAAGATCACGGTCAGTAACTCAACCCACTCAGTGGACGCACCCCTCCTAGGGACGGCATGAAAGAGCACCAGCAAGCAGTGACTCAGCCCCTGTAACAGGGTTAGAGGCAAGAGATCCCAGTGGAGAGAGGGAACCGGCCTGGCAGAGACAGCAAGGGCGGTTCGTGTGTGCTCCAGAGCCTTCCGTTCACCTTCACACTCCTGGGCCAGAACTACACTCAATTCATATGACCTACTGAAGAGATAAGTCTTCAGTAAAGACTTAAAGGTTGAGACCGAGTCTGCGGTCTCTTCACATGGGTAGGCAGACTGTTCCATAAAAATGAATCTATAGGAGAAAGCCCTCCTCCCGCTGTTTGCTTAGAAATTCTAGGGACAATTAGGAGGCCTGCGTCTTGTGACCGAGCGTACGTAATTGGTTATGTACGGCAGGACCAACTCGGAAAAGATAGGTAGGAGCAAGCCCATGTAACGCTTTATAGGTTAACAGTAAAACCTTGAAATCAGCCCTTGCCTTAAACAGGAAAGCCAGTGTAGGGGAAGCTAGCACTGGAGTAATATGATCAAATTTCTTGGTTCTAGTCAGGATTCTAGCAGCCGTAATTTAGCACTAACTGAAAGTTTATTTAGTGCTTTATCCGGGTAGCCGGAAAGTAGAGCATTGCAGTAGTCTAACCTAGAAGTAACAAATGCATGGATTAATTTTTCTGCATCATTTTTTGGACAGAAAATTTCAGCCAGGTAGAGGGTAGATAGAAGGCTGGAGGGGCAAGCCAGGTGAGAGGTAGATAGAAGGGCTGGAGGGGCAGCCAGGCGGAGGTGTAGATAGAAGGCTGGAGGGGCAGCCAGGGGGGGTAGATAGAAGGCTGGAGGGGCAGCCAGGTGGAACAGGTCCTGGAGAAGGGGAAACAAAGGGGCCAGCTCCCCCTCTACTCTACTCAATTCAATTCAAGGCGCTTTATTGGCATGGGAAACATATGTAACATTGCCAAAGCAAGTGAAGTAGATAATATACATAAGTGAAATAAACAATAATAATGAACAGTAAACATCCACTCACAGAAGTTCCAAAAGAATAAAGACATTTCAAATGTCATAGAATGGTCTACTCTCTCCTCTCCCACAGTCCTGAAGCCCAGATTCCTTCTGTTCTATCTTGGCCTGACCCCTGACCCTAGGTCAACCCACCCTTGGCCCAGGGGCCCTGATCCTAGCAGCCTGAATGCTGCCTCTGGCCCGCGACCCCCAGCCTTAGCCCCCCAGGCCTCCCACCAAGCCTCCTGGCCCCATCCCCCACCACCACACAACAGGCCTGGACACACACACACACCCTCCCCTTTCCACTGGTCAATACCCAGAACCTAACCTTTCACACCAAGATAATAAAACAAATCCTTAACGGTCCCCTAAAATACGACATGATTTTAGGAGATGGTTAGCGTTGTGGTGCGTTTTAAACTGAAAGACACTGAATTGAATTGCAGCATTTTTAAAGAGCGATTGGCCCTAAAATCAACTTCTCATTTTGAAAACGGCCGATATGGCATCGATATGAGTCAGAAACATTGATTCCAGTTGTCAAAATGGACAAAAATGTATATAGAATATAATTTTGGACATAAAGTATCTAGCAAGCGCAAAAAGGTGCCAGGCGCACCATTTGTGTGTCAAGAACTGCAACGCTGCTGGGTTTTTCCACGCTTAACAGTTTCCCCGTGTGTCACAAATGGTCCACCACCCAAAGGACATCCAGCCAACTTGACACAACTGTGGGAAGGAAGTGGAGTCAACATGGGCCAACATCCCTGTGGAGTCAACATGGGCCAGCATCCCTGTGAGGTCAAACATGGATCCATGCACACGAGCAACAGCAGCCAGCATCCCTTGAGTATAGTCAGCAGTCACCCTTTGTGAGTACCAGCACTCCTTTGAGTCAACATGGCAGCATCCCTTTGAGTTCACGGGAGCTCCTTTGGAGTCAACATGGTCCAGCATCCCTTTTGGAGTCAACATGGTCCAGCATCCCTGTGGAGTCAACACTGGGCCAGCATCCCTGTTGGAGTCAACATGGGCCAGCATCCCTGTGGAGTCAACATGGGCCAGCATCCCTTTGGAGTCAACATGGACCAGCATCCCTGTGGAGTCAACATGGGCCAGCAACCCTGTGGAGTCAACATGGGCCAGCATCCCTGTGGAGTCAACATGGGCCAGCATCCCTGTGGAGTCAACATGGGCCAGCATCCCTTTGGAGTCAACATGGACCAGCATCCCTGTGGAGTCAACATGGGCCAGCAACCCTGTGAGTCAACATGGCCAGCATCCCTTTGGAGTCAACATGGGCCAGCATCCTTTGGAGTCAACATGGGCCAGCATCCCTGTGGAGTCAACATGGGCCAGCATCCCTGTGGAGTCAACATGGGCCAGCATCCCTGTGGAGTCAACATGGGCCAAGCATCCCTGTGGAGTCAACATGGCCAGCATTCCTGTGGAGTCAACATGGGCCAGCATCCCTGTGGAGTCAACATGGGCCAGCATCCCTGTGGAGTCAACATGGGCCAGCATCCCTGTGGAGTCAACATGGGCCAGCATCCCTTTGGAGTCAAACATGGGCCAGCATCCCTGTGGAGTCAACATGGGCCAGCATCCCTGTGGAGTCAACATGGGCCAGTCCCTTTGGAACACTTTGGACACCTTTGTAGAGTCCCACGCCCTGACGAATTAAGGCTGTTTTCTGAAGTTTTTGTTTTTTTTTTAAAAAAAAAGTGGGGGAGACACTGAAAACTCTGCTGTAATAGGGACCGGATCAAGCTAAGACCAAAGGGGGTCGGGCTGCCCACTACAGTAGTGAGTCATTTAGCAGACTCTCTTATCCAGAGCCACTACAGTAGGGAGTCATTTAGCAGACTCTCTGATCCAGAGCCACTACAGTAGTGAGTCATTTAGCAGACTCTCTGATCCAGAGCCACTACAGTAGTGAGTCATTTAGCAGACTCTCTGATCCAGAGTCACTACAGTAGTGAGTCATTTAGCAGACTCTCTGATCCAGAGCCACTACAGTAGTGAGTGCATACATTTTCATACTGGTCCCCCGTGGGGAATCAAACCCTCGGGCATCACAGAGGCCATTGTGAAATAGGGGACAGACAAGTGCAATTGTCTATATCCAAGTCCACTGTCTCAAGACCATAGGTCATAGGTCCTTTGTCTGTCTAGCTCTGGCCAGTCCCAGGGGGCCGTGGGGTGTGGTGGTAACCTCCCCCATCCTGCTGGAGATCGGGTCCTAGTCAAGGTGTCGGAGGGGGGGGGGTTGGTGGTCAGGGTGCCAGAGGGCAGCTCTGGCCCACTGGCTATAGCACAATATCCAGGGGTAACGTATGCAAGCCAAGGATGAGATCCATGGGAAACGGTGGTGGGAAGAACATCTGGGCCCTGACCTCTGGGCCCTGACCTCTGGGCCCTAACCGCCTTTGGAGGCTTTGCTGCTCACACAATGCTGGGAGAGGGAATGGAGAGACACTGGGGAGGGGACTGGACAGGGACTAGAGTAGCCTGGTCCCAGGTCTGTGTGTGCCGTCTTGTGATGCCAAATGTGACAATGACCAAAACATAGTTGGTAAGACAGCACAAACAGGACCAGGATAGGGATGGAGAGGGGGGGGGCTGGGGATGGAGAGGGACGTCTGTTTAGGAAACAAGGGTCAGGTCGTACTGTTCGGGCACGGACGGAGAGAAAGAGCAAGAAGACATTAAAAGATGTCAGTGCATTTCCAAAATAAGCCCCTCCCCACTCCCTCCCGGATGTTTTACAACTACACAGGAGACAGAAACTCCCCAGGCCACTGATTCATTCTGTGTCCTCAAGCTGGAGTTCTATACCCACCTATACCCCATCTATACTTACACCCACCTATAACCAATCTATACTTACACCCACCTATACCCAATATATACTTACACCCACCTATACCCAATATATACTTACACCCACCTATACCCAATCTATGTCTATACCCACCGATACCCAATCTATACTTACACCCACCTATACCCAAACTATACTTACACCCACCTATACCCAATCTATACCCAATCTATACTTATATCCACCTATACCCAATCTATACCCAATCTATACTTATATCCACCTATCCCAATTAGATACTTATACGCCACATTACCAATCTATGTCTATACCCAATCTATACTTATACCCCAATCTATGTACTTATTACCCCATCTATACCCAATCTATATATAATACCAAAAATATCATCTGATACTATACCAACAATCAATATCTGTACACCTGGCCTATACTCAAGATACTATACTTACACCCACCTGTGTACCGATCTATTATCTAATCCCGCGCCTATACCCGGTTACTACACCAATTCTATAGCTTATATCTCACCTATAGTCCAAATCTCTATGTTATCCCAATCTATCATGCTATACCAATCTGATTTCTTATTCCAACTTATGTCTATACGCCCAATCTTTATCTATACCCAATTTTAGTGCTTCTATGTACAATGCTATATCTATATTACCCAATCTATGTTCTATACCCAAGGTCTATATCTGATACCCAGCCTTATTACCCAACTCTATACTTTATACCCACATATCCCAATCACTATGTCTATATCCAATACTTATACTTATACGTCCCAATCTATTACTTATACCATTTCTTCTATACCCAATTCTTATATCTATGACCATCATTTCTGTACCTGCCTATACTCCATTCATACTTATATACCCACTGTACCCTATGCTATATTCTATACCTCCCGCCTATCCCAATCTATACCCAATCTTATACCTATACCACTGTACCAATGCCTATAGTTAATCGATTTCGTCCCACTCTGTACCCATCTATAGTTATACCACTGTTACCAATCTATGATCTATATAGATTTGGTTGGCGCGGGTTCTACGATAGATTGTGTTTAGATTGGGTCTAGGTCTATAGATTGGGTAAGTGGGTATGAGGTAAGATTGGGTATAGGGCGGGTATAGATATCTAGATTGGTGTATAGGTATTAGGAGTTGGGGTATAGGTGGTGTATAAGGTATAGAATTGGGTATAGGCGGGTATAGGTATAAGATTGGGTATAAGTATTAGATTGGGTATAGATCGGGTATGATTTAGATTGGGTTACAGGTGGGTATGGTAAGCATATACCAATCTATACCCAATCAATACCTACAAGCACCACTGTACCCCCATTTCTATAATCGCTGTCACCATTCACACCTATGAACCTATATAATAAGGCAATCTACCTAGAAATCCCACCTGTACCCATCTATATTATCCACTCTAATACCAATCGATTACTCTATAGACCCATAACGCTATAAATCTATACCCACCTGTACCAAGAAT
>NW_019943608.1:75693-85455 GCF_002910315.2 Salvelinus sp. IW2-2015
TATACCCACCTGTACCCAATCTATATCTATACCCGCCTATACCCAATCTATACCCAATCTATACCTATACCCACCTGTACCCAATCTATAGTTATACCCACCTGTACCCCATCTATAGTTATACCCACCTGTACCCAATCTATATCTATATAGATTTGGTATAGGCGGGTATAGATTTAGATTGATTTAGATTGGGTACAGGTCTATAGATTGGGTACAGGTGGGTATAGGTACAGATTGGGTATAGGCGGGTATAGATATAGATTGGGTATAGGTATAGAAATGGGTATAGGTGGGTATAGGTATAGATTGGGTATAGGCGGGTATAGGTATAGATTGGGTATAAGTATAGATTGGGTATAGATCGGGTATAGATTTAGATTGGGTACAGGTGGGTATAGGTATACATATACCCAATCTATACCCAATCAATACCTACACCCACCTGTACCCAATCTATATCTATACCTACACCCACCTGTACCCCATCTATATCTACACCTATACCTATACCCAATCTATACCTATACCCACCTGTACCAAATCTATACCTATACCACCTATACCCAATCTATATCTATACCTATACCCAATCTATATCTATACCCACCTGTACCCAATCTATATCTATACCACCTATACCCAATCTATATCTATACCTATACCCAATCTATATCTATACCTATACCCAATCTATATCTATACCTATACCCAATCTATATCTATACCCACCTGTACCCAATCTATACCTATACCCACCTGTACCCAATCTATATCTATAACCGCCGATACCTAATCTATACCCACTTATATCCAATCTATACCTATAACCGCCTAAATCCAATCTATACCTATAACCGCTATATCCAATCTATACCTATACCTGCCTATACCCAATCTATATCTATACCAGCCTATACCCAATCTATATCTATACCAGCCTATACCCAATCTATACCCAATCTATACCCAGCCTATACCCAATCTATACCCAATCTATACCCACTTGTACCCAATCTATACCTATACCCGCTTGTACCCAATCTATACCCACGTGTACCCAATCTATACCCACTTGTACCCAATCTATACCCACTTGTACCCAATCTATACCCACTTGTACCCAATCTATACCCACTTGTACCCAATCTATACCTATACCCGCCTATACCCAATCTATACCCACTTAAACCCAATCTATACCCAATCTATATCTATACCCGCCTATACCCAATCTATACCCACTTATACCAAATCTATAGCCAATCTATATCTATACCCGCCTATACCCAATCGATATCTATACCCGCCTATACCCAATCTATACCCAATCTATACCTATACCCAATCTATCTCCAATCTATACCTATACCCACCTATACCCCAATCTACTATACCCACCTATAACCCAATCTATACTATACCCAATCACCTATACCCAATCTATCCCAATCTATACCTATACCCACCTAGTACCCCAATCTATACCCAAATTACCTATACCATATCCAACATACCGTTACCCCTTACAAATACCCCACTACCTAACCCGCCTATACCAAAATCTCTACTTACCCTACTGTAACTATACACTCACCCCAGGCCACTGATGGTGTATTCTGTGTCCTCAGGCTGGAGCTGGATGGAGGGCTCTTCTGGGTGGCCTCCTCATGGTAACAGAGCCGGTAACCCTGGACGACCACGGAGCCTGGAGGATGGCTGCCATCGAACCAAGATGGAGGTGCAGTTGAGAGGCTCCAGTTGCTGCAGCCAGTGGGGCTGGTGGCACTGTGGGAGACAGCAAAGGAGAGTCGGTATGAAGGGGATGATGAAGGACACATACTGGCACCGCTTCAGGCCAGGGCACGTAGAGGCCGATTCAGATTTATGGAGTTCATACTTCCTACGGACATCTTGTAACGTCTGCTTCCAAACTCACACCCTCAAAACACATAGATCCCCTGAACGCAGCTCACTCTCCAGATCCCAATCACCTGAATTCTGATCACCCTGTTCACACACCTGTATGTCATTATCACCACTATTTAGTTCAGTTCTTTGCACCCCATCACTGTGAGTATTGTTTGTTTTGTGACACACGTCTTTCAGAGCTCTGTTTTTCCCGTAATTTACTCCTCCCGTGTATGATAGTTTTTTGCCTGCCTCACTAACGATGTCTTTTGCCTATTCCCCGCCTGTACTTTAGCCTATCGATTTTCCTGTTACTACATATTGCCTGATCTCCCGGACTACGTTACTAGCCTTTTCCCTGCCTGTACTGTTGCCTTGGACCCCCTGTGTATGACCTTCTGCCTGCCCCTGGACCCAGCTACCTGCCTACTCCCTTGTATGACTCCTTCTGCCTGCCCCTGGACCCAGATACCTGCCTCCTCCTGTGTATGACCTTCTGCCTGCCCCTGGACCCAAGTACCTGCCTCCTCCTGTGTATGACCTTCTGCCTGCCTGCGACCCAGATACCTGCCTCCTCTCTGTGTATGACCTTCTGCCTGCCCTGGACCCAGATACCTGCCTCCTCCTGTATTGACCTTCTGCCTGCCCCTGGACCCAGTACCTGCTCCTCCTGATTGGTTCCCTATACCATTTAACACCTGCTGCGAGTCGCGGAAAAACAGCTCTTGTCTCCCTTCATTTCACATCATACAGTAGCACTGACCAAGCAGATGTGGACCGGACTACATCATTACAGTAGCCTACACAAGCAGATGTGGACCTGACTACGAATCATTACATGTAGCCGGACCAAGCAAGAATAGATACACATATACATACATATACAGTAGCCGACCAAAAGCAGAGATGTGGACCTGATACATCATTTACAGTAGCCTGCAACAGACAATGTGGACCTGACTACATCATTACAGTGCCTGACCAGCAGCATGTGGGATCTGGACTTACAGTAAGCCCTACCAAGCAATATAACATGACTACATCATTACAGTAGCTGTACCAAGCAGATTGTGACCGGACATACATCCGTTCTGACCAGCAGATGTTACAGTAGCCTGGACCAAGCAGATGTGGACCTGGACTACATCACATTACAGTAGCCTGACCCAATCAGATGTTGGGACCTGCACTACAGGCAAACAGTAGGCCTGGACCAAGCAGATGTGGACCGGACTACCATCATGTACAGTAGCCTGACCAAGCAGAGGGTGGAGCGGACTTAACATTACATTACAGCTAGGCCTGACCAAGCAGATGTGGACCTGACTACATCAGTACAAGTAGCGCACTGACCAAGCTGGATCACCCTATCAGGCTGTGATGTTAGTTACCTTTATTACTGGAGGTTTTGGGAGTGCGGTGGGAGGTCCAGGAGGAGGGTTTACACCACCCCACCCTGGTGGCTGCAGCGATCCGGAGAAGGTAGATGGTATCAGGCTGAAGGTCACCGAGGAGGTACTGGGTGTTGTTCTGGGCCAGCTCCACAGACAGAACCGTGGCGTCTGCAGCCGTGCGGTAGGAGAGGCGGTAGGCCCAGATGTTACCACGGGACAGTTTGGTGGACAGGGGTTGCCACGACACCTGGATGTCTGTAGGGCTGTAGCTGGTCAGACTGAGCTCCGGGSTACGCAAGGGCACTGAGGGAACAGGAAGAGCGAAATCACAACCATCATTATATTTTAGTCATTTAACAGATTCTCTTTTCCAAAGCGACTTCCAATCAGTGCATCAACTAAACTAGATAAAACAATCACATAATATGTTTAACATCATTACAAAGGTAAAAACCTTCTTCAGAAGAGCCACTATCTGAAAAATCATGCGAGTGAAWATGTATATTCAATATAATAAATAGTAACATAATAATACATTGACTCACATCGTTTACCTGAATATTACCTCAATATTATCTCAAATGAAGTGAGTTAGTGACAGGAATCATTGAGTCCCTGTCCTCTACTGCTCAATTCAATTCAATTCAAGTATATTTTATTGGTGTGAAGAAAGTATACAAATGTGTATGGCCCTACTCACCGTCCTCCAGAGTGTGTTGACAGACCTGGTCAGACATRCGGCTAGCTCCCATCGGCATATAAGCCACAATGTAGAAAGAGTAGTTCCAGGCTGGCTCCAAGTCATCTATGATGTAGCTGGTCGTGTCGTTGCCAATCACTGCCTGATACTCCTCATTGTTTAGTCCTGGAACGGATAGGGAGCAGATGAAAAGCATAGATTTAACKTAACGTGTAAGATGCCTCAAATGTAGGGCTCCCTTTAAAAGAGGAATTACCTCAATGGGACCTGGTTAAATAAAAGAGAATTAAAATGAATTAAAATAGATATAAAAAGACCAGAGATCTTCATAACCCTGTTGTATATAAACAMATTGGATTCACTGTTTGGGGTAAACTACCCAGCAAACCAAAATTGGTTCTGTGAACGTTGCTCTCACATTTTGTTTGCGACAGTATGCTCAACATATGTGTTATTACATTACCTGGAAACCTAATTGGAACATTTGGGGAAYGTTCTGTGGGTGGTTGWTACAGAWGTKGTGCACAATATTATAGTTAATGTTAGGATAAAATTCTAYGGATATTTCATTTAAAAACATTGTTTGAATGTTTTTTGGGGATGTTATCATCCTAACGTTAGATAAAACCTTAACTATAACTTGTAGTCAAAGGGCTACCCACCACCCTTGAAACAGAACTGGAAAATGGCAACATCATTTTGTAGATAATTGTAATTAAGTTGAAGAATTTGTGATCTACAACTTGTAAAAATKGCAAATTAATTAAATATTATATATCAAAAGGGTACAATTTCGAAATCGATACCCATTTTGGGTAATTTCCCCTAAGAAACATTATGAGGTTGCCATGTTAAATCTTGGTTACCATCGTTACACACATTCCATTGTCCATGTTTGCAAAAAGAACGTATGTACCGGACCGGAGGAATCCCAAAATAATGCGAGATAAGAAGCTGTTGRAACACGCTAAATAGCAACAACAAAACAATCTCAGATGCCAGAACAGTATTTTATTTAGTTGTCGGGACCCTTGCATGTTTTGAGAGCAGTGTAAGCTAGCAAACGTTGACCTGTCTTTAGTTTGGCTAGCAGGAAAGAGCAATGATGGCCCTTGTAGGCKAAGTACAGCTGCCCAAAGGGCCTTATATTAACCGAGACGTTCTGTGAGCCAGTGTRCAACAAAAGTAACCAAAGTGAAACTGTGTTTTTGATGCTAAATATCATAACTTTGATTAAAGAAAAAAAATGTWTGTGCAWYTTTTACAAGTTTTGAATCATTCATCCTCATAACACTATATACATAATGTTGCAGTTCAGTTTTCTGGGTCACGGAGCAACACATTTTTGGTAGGTGGCCCTTGCACTGTTACAGGGAATCTTAGCTAATGTTCCGGGAATGTTTCTGGTTTGCTGGGTAGTCTTTCTGCTAATAGTCTCTCTTGCCCCTCAGATTTTCTGTAAACATTGACCTAATGCAGAGCAGAGTCACATTCCCTGTGACATGTCTTTTCTGCCCACAGGCCTCAAACAGTCCTAACCTGTGACATGTCTTTCCTGCCCACAGGCCTCAAACAGTCCTAACCTACGACATGTCTTTCCTGCCCACAGGCCTCAAACAGTCCTAACCTGTGACATGTCTTTCCTGCCCACAGGACTCAAACAGTCCTAACCTGTGACATGTCTTTCCTTTTGTCTGCATCCACTTTTTAAGATTTTTTTTTTTAGCAACTGTCAGCAATTATTGTTGTTTAAAATGTCAGTTAACTAATGTTTGTAGATGATCTTTTGATTAAAAAAACATGAGCTGGCGCACACTCAGAAAAATTYGTTTGTGTGGAGGTGCTGACTAATGCTTCGGGGCATCACGTTTCTGCATCACTGTGACTTCCTGTCTCCTTGTGGACCCTTGTAGACGGTCTCCTTGTGGATCCTTGTAGACGGTCTCCTTGTGGACCCTGAGGAAGGCACAGTGATGTCGAAATGTTGGTAAATACCCATTAAATTGCTGGGAGTTTATATATTGAGTGTGCGACTTTCTTTATTTTGATAGTTTGTAGATTATCTTCTAACATTACAAGTGTTTGGAGGTCTGTTAAATCTGAAGTACTAGACAGAGTAAGTCAGGCTTAAAGAAAATGGTGTCCTGTCCCTTTAAGAGCGAGAGCGGTGTGGTTGAGAAGGTTGAGGGTGGACAATGGYACGCCGTGGCTGTTGTTATTTTGGAGCGTTGGCCATTCTTCCTGTTTAAACCTCGACCTCGCCGTGGCGACAACAGATGGCCTCCAAGKAAAGCTGGTCACACATTAGACTACTAGAGGTGTAGAGGTTAGAGCCCTGCCTGYCTCCATMRCCTATTGAGGTGRACTGGACTCCCTTTCACTCCTTTCAATAGCTTCWTAGTGAAGTTCAACAAGTTCAACCACAATTTGCAACACTTCTCGGTGATCTTTGGCGCATGTAATATATTGGTACAAAATAAAACATGTTTAAATKTAATTATTTTCTGAACAGAAAAGATGAATGTATGAAGAAGAAAAAAAACTTTTCCACACCTCTGTTATTCTCGCCAGKGATTTCTTTAGAACGCCCACATATCAAACAATATCTGAATTGTCATCATGTTTTAACCAGGAAGTCCCTTCAGATAAAKCATCTCTTTTCCTAGAGAGATCAGATAGCTGTGGCTTGTGGACATTCCTTTTTGTCATCTATCCTTGTAAGACTACATGCTAATTTCTCCCTCTGTCTTTACTCCTGCCTTCAGCCTTCATGTAGTGTACAGAGTATGTGATGACTTATGTCAGCATTATACAGATGTGGGATCTTAATTTGATCACTATTTTGTTGCTGAGAAGGAAATGCAAACTTGMAATGTTTTTGAGRTTTAAAAAGGCTTCTAAAGTTTGTAATTTCCACTTTGAAACTTCAGACTTGATTTGCCCTAACRAAATATATTTCAACCCTTACAAAAATGTCCATTAATTAGAATCCACATAATAATAATTATTGTTGCTGCAAGATTATTTTCCTGCTGTAGCAAACTTGCTCAAATTAAGATCGTACATCTATAATAGGACATTATAAAAGGCTCATACACGCTTATAACAAGTCATTTACCCTCAGCCTTCATGTAGTGTACAGAGTAAGCAATGACTTTATCAGCGTTGTAGATGGGTCTCTCCCAGGCCAGTAGGATGGCTGAGGAGGAGATGGTTTCAGCGTGGATGTTCCTGGGCGCGCTGGGCCGGTCCTCAGACATCACCACGATGAGGCGTGCCAGGGACAGAACACTGCCCTGGTCGTTCTCCGCCACACACTGATAGATGGCATCATCCTCCGGGGTGATCTGAGTGATCACCAGTTTACTGTGGAGGGAAACACAGACTTAGTGAACATCGAGTACAATCAGGAAATGGGGGGGGGGGGGGGGGTTCTCCCAATTCCCCTTTATACAGTTTTTATTATGTATACATTGTGATTAGGTTTCTTCAAATTTATTGTAGGGCACTAGTACTACAATCTCTTCTTGTTATACTGAAACTGTGAAGTTTTGTAATCAAAAGAAAATGAAATGCTAAATCTATTTTGATTTGTTTGGGATAGTGGTGAATTGTCTAATAAGTTTAAGGTGGAATAAGTTAAGGTTCTACCTGTGTACATCTTGATTCTGCCGTTCAGGTGCACCTCCTCTCCATTTTTCAGCCAGGTGATGTGCGAGAGTGGGGGCAACACCTGAGCCTCGGCACATGAAACGGGCAGTGCCAGCTCTGGGACGAGTCTGGCTCTCTGCCTCTCCACCATGGACGGAGGTCTGGGAGGGACATAACAGGTAGATGAGGTTAGTTTCCCCTATACACGTGTAGATGAGGTTAGTTTTCCCCTGTTAACGGGTAGATGGAACTAGTTTCCCCCTTTAATGGGTAGATTATGTTAATTTTCTCTTTAGTTTCCGCCTTTAAAGTGTAGATGAGGTTAGTTTCCCTTTTAATGGTGATGAGGTTAGTTTCCCCCTTTACGGGTAGATGAGGTTAGTTCCCCTGCCCCCTTTAACGGGTAGATGAGGTTAGTTTCCCCATTTACCGGGTAGATAAGGATAGTTTCCTGCTTTAGTTTTCCACATTTAATGGGTAGATGAGGTTAGTTCCCCCTTTAGTTTCCCCATTTAACGGGTAGATGAGGTTAGTTTCCACCTTTAACGGGTAGATGAGGTTAGTTTCCCCTTTAAGGGTAGATAAGGATAGTTTCTGCTTTTAACGGGTAGATTGAGGTTAGTTCCCCCTTAACGGGTAGATGAGGTTAGTTTTTCCCCCTTTAGTTTCCTTACGGGTAGATGAGGTTAGTTTCCCCCTTACTTAATAAATCTCTTTGAGCGTCTGGAAAAACGCTATTCATTCCATCCAAAACATACACGGATGATGGTTGAGGTCAAAGACAATATAACAGTGTGATGTCTGTGGGTCCAGTACTCTACATTGTAGTCTGAAATCACATATATTGGAGCAATGAATAAGGGCATACGATTCTGGAATCCGAGACATAGATTTAAGCCAGTACTGGACAACAACAACAACAAAAAACACTTTCAATGAAGATTATCGACTGAGCAGGCTTATTCTGTTGTGCAGGAAGGAAATGTACCSAAGTATTGTACCCACCTAGCACGGTGAGGTTGGCAGCAGCGATGGTGTAGTTGCGTGTTCCTGGTGTGGTGGCTCTACAGAGGTAGACTCCATTGTGCTGAGGCTTCACATTACTGATCAAGAGGTTCCCACTGACAAAACCACATCAAACTTGACTTGACACATTTGAAACACATTTTTACCGTTAAACACACTTYTACCGTTAAACACACTTTTACCGTTAAAACAAACACCGTAGTAAAAACAAAAGAACATAAAACACAACAAATGTCTTAAAAAATTACTAATACAACCACTGATTAAAGGCCAAGCTAAATAGGACAGTCCATTAAGGTACAGTCAGCCACGAACGAAGTAAACAGCAGTATTGGGGGGGCGAAACGTCAGATCGCTGATTCTCAGTCTAAGCGTGATTCAAAAACATCCATGGTGTATACCTGTCTTACCTGCCCAGCACCCTGGCATTGTACACATCAATGGGTTTACTGTCGACTCGGCTCCAGGATATGATGGGTCTGGGGTTGCCCGTAGCAATACACTCCAGAACCACAGTGTGGTGGAGGGACACCGTCACGTTCTGGGGGCCCGCTATGATTTGGGGCCTCTGACGGGGCTTAGGGCCAACACCTGAAACAGATAGGACGACCAAGACACATGTCAAGTAAGCATTAAAGCAATAAACAACGTTTCTATGTACAGTAGTATAAAAATATACCAGGAAATGGAGGGGTGATACAGTCGTCCATAGGAGAAATACACAGATTCAAATCAAATCAAATTTATTTATATAGCCCTTCGTACATCAGCTGATATCTCAAAGTGCTGTACAGAAACCCAGCCTAAAACCCCAWACAGCAAGCAATGCAGGTGTAGAAGCACGGTGGCTAGGAAAAACTCCCTAGAAAGGCCAAAACCTAGGAAGAAACCTAGAGAGGAACCAGGCTACGAGGGGTGCCAGTCCTCTTCTGGCTGTGCCGGGTGGAGATTGCTTCCTTTATTGAATAAATGTGGTGTTGACAGTTTATTCTCAATCACCTGGTTCGATAACGGAGAGCGTTGCCTCGCTGCTCTTGACGCGGTTGCCGATATTGGTGGCCACACAGCGGTACTTCCCAG
>NW_019943608.1:90423-108476 GCF_002910315.2 Salvelinus sp. IW2-2015
TTTGGCCATGACTGTGTGTGGAGAGTCCAATACTAGAGCGGAGTAACCACTGCTTCCTTTGGGCCAACTGTGTTTGTGGAGAGTCAATACTAGACGGAGTTTAACCCTGCTTCCTTTGGCAGACTGTGGTGTTGTGGAGAGTCAATACTAGACGTGGAGTAACCACTTCTTCCCTTTGGCCAGACTGTGTGTTGTGGAGAGTCATACTAGAACCGGAGTAACCACTGCTTCCTTTGGCCAGACTGTGGTTGTGGAGAGTCAATACTAACGGATAAACTGCTTCCTTGCAGACTGTGTTTGTGGAGAGTCAATACCTAGACGAGTAACCACTGCTTCCTTTGGCCAGACTGTGTGTTGTGGAGAGTCAATGTACTAGACGGAGTAACCACTGCTTCTTTGGCCAGACTGTGTGTTGTGGAGAGTCAATACTAGACTGAGTAACCACTGCTTTCCTTTGACCAGACTGTGTGTTGTGGAGAGTCAATACTAGACGGAGTAACTACTGCTTCCTTTGCCAGACTGTGTGCTGTGTCCCGTAGCTAATTGTCTTTCATTGTGCCTTCCAGATATCTCACCGTTCGTGGTGCATCCGTGCTTTTGGAGGTGACTGAGGGTTCCGTGGCCAGGTTCACCTGTCAGGTGACCTCTAACCCTCCTGCCAGCGTGAGCCTGGATGCTAGACCAAAGCCCACACTACCGCTGGAGACAGATAGGTACCGTGTTTTGAATAATCGGGGCAAAATGTGTTTTCACGTGAAAGGTTCTACAAGCGATGTTTGAGGGGGTCTGCAGTGGACACTGCTTACTTCCACGAGCTTGTGGATCAAGAAGTTTATTTCTCATTCCAACTCAATAGCTATGTATAGATGTTTAACAAATCATCAATCATAACTCAGTATGGTATTGATATGTTACGTGTTTGTTATGCTTATGGTAACATTCAAATACAAGACTGCATTTGTTCTCTTGATTTTAATGAATCCATCGCTATTGTTGCTGAATACGTTACTAGGTCTGAATTTCTGTACCTGCTATTGGTCTGATTAATCTTTATACCTGTCCTGACCTATACATACGAATACTTACGTTCTAACGATCATATTGTCTAGTCCTGACCTCTACTATCCAGTATGCTGTTTATAGGTCCTGTACCATCACTATCCACTTATACTGTTTCTATCAAGGTCCTGACCATCACTATCCACTATACTGTTCTATCAGGTCCTTGACCATGCACTATCTCATATACTGTTCGTATCCAGGTCTGACCATCCACTATCTATCTTACTTTGCTATCAGGTCCTGGACCATCACTATCCAATAAATACTCGTATATCAGGTCCTAACCATCACTATCCATTATACTGTTCTATCAGTCCTGGTCACTAACTATCACTGAGCTGTACCATGTCTTCTAGAATCACAGTCTGCCAACGGAGTTCTCCAGATCCCAATGTCCAGCTTAGAGGATGACTGCCCTTAGAACACACAGACTGCCCTTAGAACACACAGACTGCCCTTAGAACACACAGACTGCCCTTAGAACACACAGACTGCCCTTAGAACACACATAGAATAACCAGGGAGTTGATGAGTTCTAGAAGCAAATTGGTGCAACATATTCAAATGTATTTATTTACTTTACCATTAAGTCCAGGTGAGGCAGTTAAGAACAAATGACTGACTGGAAGGTCTGTAGGACCTAACCATTTAAAAACGTTTCTCTGATGAACTTGTTATCAAGTTGTTTCACAAAACGACTACATTGATTTCAACAACTTTGCTTGGGAATTTGAATATTCAGCTTTCAGTCTAATTGTTTGAAGATATGAGGTCAAGTCTGTCAAATCCTGACGTTGATAAATRTGATCTGAACCCACGAGGGAGTTTGATACATCCCAGCCATCACGATCTTGTCTTTGAGCCAATCAGCTGTGCAGCTGGTCAGATCAATAGACCAATCAATAGATCAATGGGAGAATGGCATTGAATGATGATTGGTCATAAATTAACACGAATCAATGGGCTGGCTCTCAGGAGATAAGGCTTTAAGACTGCAGATACATGAAGAAGGAGGCGGAGGAAGAGGAGGACGAAGAGGAGAAATATAAATAATAAAGTATGATAATGATTCATCACAGAGATCTTCAATAACGAATACTAGAAGGTTCTGTCTGTCTGACCATTGAGTACGTAATACAAACACAATGTGTCATCGGAAACAACAGAAACTGATGTAGTGTCCATTTGAGTCAGGATGGCTGAGTGATGAGCTCAGCCACGTCCTGCAATTAACTAGGAATCTTTCCATACGCATAGCCTAAAACTCACACAAATCCACTGTAAACATATAGGTACCATAGGCAATATGTTTACCCTTCAATATGTGTGTTTTTAGTGATAACACATCTGACAGGACCAGGCCAATACCATGTTAAAGACCCCAGTCACAGGACCAGGTCAATACCATGTCAAAGACCCCAGTTCACGAGGACATGTAAACCATGTTGAAAGACACAGTCCAGGACCAGGTCCCAATACCGATGGTTAAAGAGACACGTCACAGGACCAGGTCAATACCATGTTAAAGATCCCCAGTCACAGACAGGTACAATACCATGTTAAGAGACCCCAGTCACAGGACCAGATCAATACCATGTTAAAGACCCCAGTCCACAGACGCAGGTCAATACCATGATCAAAGCCCCAGTCACAGGACCAGGTCAATCCACATGTTAGACCTCGAGTCACAGACCAGGGTCAATTACCATGTCAGAAGACCCCAGTCACAGGACCAGGTCAATACCATGTAAAAACACAGTCACAGGACAGGTCAATACCAATGTTAAAGACCAGCAGGAGACCAGGGCATACATGTGCAAGGACCGCAGTCACGGACAGTAAAACACATGTTAAAGACCCAGCCACAGGACCAGGTCAATACCATGTAAAGACCCCAGTCACAGGACGCAGGTCAATACCATGTAAAACGCCAGTCACAGGACAGGTCAATACCATGTAAAGACCAGTACAGGACCAGTACATACCATGTTAAAACCACAGAACAGGTCAATACCATGTTTAAAGACCCCGTCACAGGACCAGGTCATACCATGTTAAAGACACAGTCACAGGACCAGTCAAATACATGTTAAAGACCCAGTCACAGGACGCAGAGTCAAGTACCAGTATAAAGACCAACACAGCACAGGACCAGGTCTAATTACCAATGTTAAAGACCCGAGGCAGGACCAGGTCAATTACATGTCTAAAGAAGTCACGGACAGTAATACACTGTTAGGGGACCAGGTCAATACCATAGTGTAAAAGCCACAGTCACAGACAGGTCAAACCATGTTAAAGACCCCAGTCACAGGACCAGCGTCATACGTCATGTTAAAGACGCCCCAGTCACAGGACCAGGTCACATACCATGTTAAAGACCCAGTCACAGACCAGGTCAATACCATGTTAAAGACCACAGTCACAGGACCAGTGTGTCAATACATGGAAACCCAGTGCACAGGACCAGGTTCATACCTGTCAAAGAACAGTCACTAGGCCAGGTAAATCACATGTTAAAGACCCAGTCACAGATACAGCACTAGACCAGGTTACAAACACTAGTCGAAGGACCAGGTCCAACATAAGGAACAGTACAGACTACTGTGAATATTGTTAGACCCAGTCACGGACCAGGACCAGTCATACTCATGTTAAAGAGACCCATCACAGACCAGTAATAATGCCTAAATGAAGTGACAGCAAGACGTGCCCAGTGTTCACAGGACCAGCGTGCCAATATCCATGTTAAACACGCACAGGTCACCGGACCAGGTCAATCGAACAATGGTTCAAAGACCCAGTACAACAGGGTATACCGATGTTAAAAGACCCCAGTCACCCCCCCCTGGCGCAGCGGGCGGGACAACCCCCCCCCCCCCCCCCCCCCCACCCCCCCCCCCCCAGATAAATCCCCCCCCCCCCCCACCCCCCCCCCCCCCCCCCCCCCCCCCCCCCCCCCCCCCACGACGACCCCCCCCCCCCCCCCCCCCCCCCCCCCCCCCCCACGGACCAGGTCAATACCATGTTAAAGACCCCAGTCACAGGACCAGGTCAATACCATGTTAAAGACCACAGTCACAGGACCTTGTTGCGGGCCGGGCTCCTGCAAGCTGACTTCGGTCATCAGTTGAATGGTGTTTCCTACGAAGCAGCTGGCTTCCGTGTTAAGAAGCGCGGTTTGGCGGGTCATGTTTCGGGGGACGCATGACTCGACCTTCCCCTCTCCCGAGCACTTTGGGGAGTTGCAGCGATGAGACAAGATCGTAATTGGATCGAAATTGGGAAGAAAAGGGGGGGTGTAAAAAAATATATATATATATGTTTTTTTTTGTAACATGAGAAACATCTWGAAAACAATGGAACCATGGAATGTAGGCCTAGGTCCTCACCACCCAGAGCCAACTACCCTGGGGYCTGCTAAGATTATCTAAATGCCCACCCATAGATAAGAGCCCAGGCCATCCTCTCTGGCGGGGGTTTCTGCCGGTGGTTGGGGTCAGCCATGTTGAGGGGTGTGGCCTGGGCAGCAGACTACTCCACTAATATGGTCAGCCCAGCCTAGCTTTGTCATAAACAGCAGATCAATGGACAGGTCAGACTGCACAAAGGTTCCCTTAAAGAGGGCAGGGTTCAAACCCAGCCCCCCCCTGTCCATCCAATTTCAGCTCAAATTGGGGGGGGGGGAGACCCGGTCGGATCGAAGACTGTTATCGGTCTGGTCAKCTATTGTCTACCAAAAAARAAATGGGACTTGTTGGGACTTGTTTTTATGTTAGTTGTTTTGTATTCGAATATGAAACAATGTTGCTGCAGTATGACTGTAAAGATGAGGACGTAGTGTGATGTCATAGAGCATGTTGCTCTATGACATCAGTGGTATAGCGATGACTGTTATCAAACTGAAATCAGACGTAATAATAATAAACATCACAGAACTATTGTAGCTTTCCTTTCCTGAGCTTTTTTTCAGACGTTTGATAATATAACCTAGTCACCCGCATGACAGATCGGGCMTAGTCTATACATACATAGAACAATAGAGTTTCCCTTGACAATGATAGTGAGTGTGGGAGAGGTCAGCGACTGGAGAGCCACTGAAAGGACCAACGGACTAGTGAAAGGACAGAGGACAGCAGGACAGGGCAACCCCCAGGCCCAGCACAGAGCTCAGAGCAGGCCAGGCCAGGCGGTGACATCACAAAGCCTTTCCCATGCAACCCTTGACCTCTCTGGGCCTCTGGGACCGATGGGGAGCAGCAGAGAGAAAGAGAGATGCCCCTCCTCCAACCTTTGCCTCCCCAACCTCCATACAGCTGGCCAAAACCTTTAACCCTTTAGGAGCCACGCTCATCATTGCCAGATCTAACAACTATTATCAAAACTTACAATAAACTGAGAAACATTGATATTGGTGTTGCTTTTGATAAACAAGGAATATGTGAAACTTATAATATCGCCCCATCCCTAAATTATGTCCTA
Source organism: Salvelinus sp. IW2-2015 (assembly GCF_002910315.2). Taxonomy (NCBI): domain Eukaryota; kingdom Metazoa; phylum Chordata; class Actinopteri; order Salmoniformes; family Salmonidae; genus Salvelinus; species Salvelinus sp. IW2-2015. The sequence continues at coordinate 95,968 of NW_019943608.1, forward strand.
CAGGAAAATATTTAAAAAAATATCCTTCCCAAAAGATAAACCAGACTAAACTAAAGCCAACCCCTGTGGTTGTGTGTCTAAGAACTGGCCTGGTGATGCTAAATAGACCATAGATCTGGACAGATGTCCTGTCCACTGAGATGTGGACAAACTAATGCCCTGCAACAGAGTATTTTATTTAAGGCCAGTCAGGGCGAGTCAGGAACAGTCAGGGCCAGTCAGGGCCAGTCAGAGCCAGTCAGGAACAGTCAGAGCCAGTCAGAAACAGTCAGGGCCAGTCAGAAACAGTCAGGGCCAGTCAGGAACAGTCAGGGCCAGTCAGGAACAGTCAGGAACAGTCAGGGCCAGTCAGGAACAGTCAGGAACAGTCAGGAACAGTCAGGAACAGTCAGGGCCAGTCAGGAACAGTCAGGAACAGTCAGGGCCAGTCAGGAACAGTCAGGAACAGTCAGGAACAGTCAGGACCAGTCAGGAACCGTCAGGAACAGTCAGGGCCAGTCAGGAACAGTCAGGGCCAGTCAGGAACAGTCAGGAACAGTCAGGGACAGTCAGAAACAGTCAGAAACAGTCAGGGCGAGTCAGGAACCGTCATGGTCAGTCAGGAACAGTCTGGAACAGTCAGGGACAGTCAGAAACAGTCAGGGCGAGTCAGGAACAGTCAGGGCCAGTCAGGAACAGTCAGGGCCAGTCAGGAACAGTCAGGACAGGCCAGACAGAGGGCTAAAAGTGACAGACAATCACACAGAGAGAGCACTGGTCTACACTGACAATGAACCAACACAAGAACACGGCAGACTGACTGATCCCATTTTCCAGGAAATTGTGTGTGTGTGAAAGTGTGTAGGCCTGTGTGTGTGTGTGTGTGTGTGAAAGTGTGTGTGTGTGTGTGCGTGCGCGTGTTTCCATATTACTTTTCCTAAATTACACATATAACCTATTAACCTGAGTATTTAATTATCTTTCAGACTGTCCATCAGTACTTAATTGATCTTTCAAAGTAGTAAAAAAAAAAAAAAAAGTCTATAACTCCACAAGAATCTTTTACCACCAATAAGGAGAGGCCTGTCCACTTCCTGAAACACTGGACAGCTTCTAATGACATGGAAACTTTACTGAGGAAAGCTTTAGAGGACTTTTCTCAATAACATGTTTGTGTGTGTCATTACAAATGTTGTTGTTGTTGTTGTTGTTGTTGTTGTTGTTGTTGTTGTTGTTGTTGTTGTTGTTCTAGAGCATTCTACATACAACCTGCAATGATGTGTTTGATATACCTTTAAGCGGTATATACAATGTATGCTTTTACAATGACACATTGTATTTACCTCACGATCCATACTTACTTGTGATAGTCAGTCGTGATCTTTGGCTTAATATGGCTCCATATCTATTCTGAGAGAGGCATTGATAGAACCCTTTGTCTGACTCCGGTCCGTCTCTCCTGACCTCGGGTATGTACAGTGATCCGTTGGCCAGGATCTGGAGCCGGGTGCTCTCCGTAACCCTGACTCCATTCCTCAGCCATCTGATGGTGATGGGAGGCTGTCCGTGGGCCACACAGTCCAGGATCACTGGATCCCTGGTTATTACTACAACATCACTGGGTTCTGTGATGAAGGAGAGCTCACTGAAACAAAAAACACCTGGAAATGGAAAGGAGAGGGGACCGTTAATGAGATGGAAGGAGGAGGAGGAAGGAGGAGGAGGAAGGATGGAGAGGAAGGCATTGATATGTTAGGCCTGTCCTGTCAGGTATGTGGGACTCTATCGGGCCCTTATGTAATTGCACAATACTTGCTTGGTTATCATAGCAGTGTATTATAGTAGTGTATAGCTTTTAGTGTAACGTTCTCTACCTATTCATGTATTCCCTGATAAATACATCATAAATAGAAAGAAAAATAAATAACTCAGATACAGTGCATAGCCTAGTTTTTGCTCAGGCTWCTTGGTATACAATATAGTGTTGATGAGACCAAAAACAATATACTAAATTGTCGTTTTGAATTGGGAAAAATCAGTTAATTTGAATATTTGAATGCATGGTTCTGGTCCATGAAGGAAAACAATCACAGCCACTCAAGTCAGTCACTCTAATCCTCTAAACGTAATGTAATCATAGCATTTTACACAGAATATTAACTTTTTTTCCCCCTTTTAAATTATAAACTATATTATTTTTCTCGTGCATCCTTTTTTCCCCCCGGTATATTATCCGCCCAAAAGGTTGTGGCTACATCCTGTGGTCATCCGGTCTGGTACGGTTTATGTCTGGTCACACACACACACACACACACACACACACACGGACCTCAAACTCTCTTGCAGTTGCAAAGAATTACTGACACAGAAAAGATACAGGAAGAAAACAAATTACTTAACCTGATAGTTGAATAAACAAAACAAAACACAGCAAACAATGCTGGTATCGATTCCTTTTGAAAATCGCCATTTATTCCGATTGTCCTGTCATTCTATAAAGGAGGACCGCCGTTCCCCATCGTGCTGCGAGCCTCCCCAAATAACGAATGACACCGGCGCTGCAACAACTCCTGAGACTGACTCCGGCTGAGACCCCTCCCCCCTGACGGCGCATGCGCTACTTGAGCCAAGCTTTAATCGAGGGGCGCATGTAGTGGGTTTCCACCAGTGGTTCCCAAACTGTGTGGCGAGGGGTCGGCGGGTGGGCCGCGAGGGTGGGCATGTACAGTACCAGTCAAAAGTTTGAACACACATTCCAGGGTTTTTCAGTATTTGTACTATTTTCTACTACATTGTAGAATAATAGTGAAGACATCACAACTATGAAATAACACATATGGAATCATGTAGTAACCAAAAAAGTGTTAAACAATTAAAAATATATTTTATATTTGAGATTCTTCAAAGTAGCCACCATTTGCCTTGAAAGGTTAAATAACATTTAAAAAAGTTAAAACAATTGCTTTGCTTTGCACACTCTTGGCATTCACTCAACCAGCTTCATGAGGTAGTCACCTGGAATGCATTCCAATTAACAGGTGTGCCTTCTTAGAAGTTAATTTGTGGAATGTATTTCCTTCTTAATGTGTTTGAGCCAATCAGTTGTGTTGTGACAAGGTAGGGCTGGTATACAGAGGATAGCCCTATTTGGTAAAATACCAAGTCAATATTATGGCAAGAACAGCTCAAAAAGCAAAGAGAAACAACAGTCCATCATTATCTTTAAGACAGAAGGTCAGTCAATATGGAAAATTTCAAGAACTTTAAAAGTTTCTTCAGTTGCAGTCACAAAAAACCAGCAAGCGCTCTGATGAAACTGTCTCTCATGAGGACCGCCACAGGAAAGGAAGACCAGAGTTACCTCTGCTGCAAGACGATATGTTCATTAGAGTTAATTGCACCTCAGATTGCAGCCCAAATAAATGCTTCACAGAGTTCAAGTAACAGACGCATCTCAACATCAACTGTTTAGAGGAGACTGCGTGAATCAGGCCTTCATGGTCAAATTGCTGCAAAGAAACCACTACTAAAGGACACCAATAATAAGAAGAGACTTGCTTGGGCCAAGAAACACGAGCAATGGACATTAGACCGGGGAAATCTGTCCTTGGTCTGATGAGGCAAATTGGAGATTTTGGTTCCAACCGCCGTGTCTTTGTGAGACGCAGATATGATCTCCGCATGTGTGGTTCCCACCGTGAAGCATGGAGGAGAGGTGTGATGGTGTAGGGTGTTTTGCTGGTGACACTGTCTGTGATTTATTTTAGAATTCAAGGCACACTTAACCAGCATAGCTACCACAGCATTCTGCAGCGATACGCTCCCCATCTGGTTTGAGCTTAGTTCCACTATCATTTGTTTTTCCTACAGACAATAACTCAACACACCAACAGGCTGTGGAACCAAGGAGAGTGATGGAGGGTCTGATCAGATGACCTGGCCTTTACAATCACCGACCTCAACCCAATTGAGATGGTTTAAGGATGAGTTGGACCGCAGAGTGAAGAAAAAGCAGCCAACAATGTGCTCAGCATTTGTGAACTCCTTCAAGACTGTTGGAAAAGCATTCCAGGTGAAGCTGGTTGAGAGAATGCTAAGAGTGTGCAAAGCTGTCATCAAGGCAAAGGGTGGCTACTTTAAAGAACATAAAATATGTTTTGATTTGTTTAACACTTTTTTGTTCCTACATGATTACATGTGTTATTTCATAGTGTTGATGTCTTCTCTATATTGTACATCATGGCCAAAAGATTTGGAGAATGACACAAGTATTAATTTTCACAAAGTCTGCTGCCTCAGTTTGTATGATGGCAATTTGCATATACTCCAGAATCTTATGAAGAGTGATCAGATGAATTGCAATTAATTGCAAAGTCCCTCTTTGCGATGCAAATGAACCTTAATCCTCCCCAAACATTTCCACTGCATTTCAGCCCTTCCACAAAAGGACCAGCTGACATCATGTCAGTGATTCTCTCGTTAACACAGGTGTGAGTGTTGACGAGGACAAGGCTGGAGATCACTCTGTCATGCTAATTGAGTTGAAATAAAAGACTGGAAGCTTCAAAAGGAGTGTGCTGCTTGGAATCATTGTTCTTCCTCTGTCAATCATGGTTTCCTGGGCTTCACAGGCAAGGATATTGCTGCCAGTAAGATTGCACTAAATCAACCATTTACCGGATCATCAAGAACTTCAAGAAGAGCAGTTCAATTGTTGTGAAGAAGGCTTCAGGGCGCCCAAGAAAGTCCAGCACGCTCCAGGACCTCTCCTAAAGTTGATTCAGCTGCGGGATCGGGGCACACCCAGTACAGAGCTTGCTCAGGAATGCAGCAGGCAGGATGTGAGTGCATCTGCACGCACAGTGAGGCGAAGACCTCAGACTGGGGCGAAATTCACCTTCCAACAGGACAAACACCCTAAGCACACAGTCAAGACAACGCAGGAGTGGCTTCGGGACAAGTCTCTGAATGTCACTGAGTGGTCCAGCCGGAGCCCAGACTTCAACCCGATCGAACATCTCTGGAGAGACCTGAAAATAGCTGTGCAGCAACGCTCCCCATCCAACCTGACAGAGCTTGGAGAATTTGCAGAGAAGAATGGAGAAATTCCCCAAAATAGGTGTGCCAAGCTTTTAGCATCATACCCAAGAAGACTCCAGGCTGTAATCGCGTCAAAGGTGCTTCAACAAAGTATTGAGTAAAGGGTCAGAATACTTTACGTAAATGTGATATTTCAGTTTTTTTTTTTTATACATTTGTACAAAATTCTAAAAATCTGTTTTTCTTTGTCATTATGGGGTATTGTGTGTAGAATGATGATGAAAAAACTAACAATTTAATCAATTTTATAATGAGGCTGTAACGTAACAACATTTGGAAATTGTCAAGGGGTCTGAATAATTTCCGAATGCACCTGACGTTCAGATTTTAATACATTGTAATGCTGCATGATGCGATTCAATGATCATTTGAAAAAAATCCGCTTGAAAGGCATTAGCTCTGCTTTGTTATTTGCGCAGGCTGTACACTCTTCACTAGTCTCTCATCACAATTTGACAAGCACTTGATAATGCCTCGAATTTCACTGCCACATCTCCTTTGTTGACGTAAAATAATCCATGCCTTTTGCAGCCAGTGGCCTGTTTGTACCCTTGTCCCGGAGTACTGCTTTTTGGCCTTCTCCCTGAGTGCTGCACGCTCCTAAGCACCCTCATTCACATGGCTCTCCATCATATGATTGGTCTTTCTCACAGGCTACAAGTGAAGACAGACACATCGGAGACCAACTGCGTGTGTGTCCTTATTCCAATTCCGAGTGCAAATTGAAGATATTGAAAGAACTGTCCACATTTTACTTTTTGTCAGCCAAACAAAGGAGTAGGCCAACGAAGAGCAAAAGCATTAGCCTATGTCAATATACTATCCCCCATAGTACAAAAGTCGACCTATTCTATTTCTTTGCGAGAAATAAGTATTCCAAACATATTCTGGGGGACAGTTGTAGGATGCAATAGATCCCAAATTAATACAACCACTAGCATCAAAACAACTTTATTACGCAATGTGGCTGACTCAACAAATCAGAACGTTTAGCTCAAAATGTTGATAAACTATTAGGCTATTTCTTCACATTATAAGCACAGCAATGCGCACACGGCAGTAGGCTATAAGCGCAAACCCGCAAATGTGATTATGCACGTAATGCTTTTATTATAAAGGTGCATCTTAATGGTGAAAAGTATCTTCCCCAAACTTGAAACTCACGCGTTGCTTATGTATCCCAGTTAGGCTCTACACCCCTTGTAAAGAGGATTAATGTGCTTAATTTGTGCTTAAAGGTATTTGGCCACTTTAGTTGTGATACAAACCTTATCAAAACATATAGCCCTATGGGCTAGGCTACATGAGGTGTGACACTAACCTTATTAAAACATATAGGACTATGGGCTAGGCTACATGAGGTGTGCGACTATGATTTGAAAAAGTCGCCCAAAAAAAGGAAGTTTCTTATGCTGGGCATCATTCACGAGTGATAATATATAATTCACAAGTGATAGGCTAATATTGTCACCCATCACACTATTATTGATTTAATCTTGTCTTTATTTACTCAATAAATTATGTGTGACATTTGTTTAGATTTAGAATGGACCATTATCATGCACCTGTATCAAAACAGGGGGGGGGATGCATTTAAATAGCGAATGGAGGATGCTTTTCCCGTGGTTTATTTTCATGCCAGCCAGGAAGGTAGGCTATACTCCTGTTGTAAAGATAAGCAATGTGCTTAATATTAGGAAAGTTGAGAAATAAATATAGTAGGCCTAGCCTATAGAAAGCTGATGGGATCCTCCTCTTTTTAGTAGTGGCCGCAATTGCATAGCCTAGAGAAATGTTGCGCAACATGAGCTCATAGGCTCTCATGAAGAGTTTGATTAGATTTTCGACTTACATTAGTCATGGTAACTAGGCTTCTCCAAGTTCTGATGCTGCTGATGGCATCAGAGCTTGGAGAAGCCTAATTACCATGACTAAATGGTCACATGGAATTTGACTGCCTTCACGACTTGTGACCGTCAGTGTGGCTGAAATACGTTCACCGCAACAGCCCTACTTGTGCCCATAGAAATAGACTTGGTGCGTGCGTGTAGTTGGTGRCCCGGGATGTTCCCCAATGCTGCACCATATRATATACAACAATTGCTGGCATCACCATATATTTGTTAGATGTGGTTTATGGRTTTAGCAAGCAGTTACCAAAGACCAATGCGTTGATAAAAAAAACCCTGGTGATCTCAGGTCCCTATATGAAATAGGTCTGAAACAGCTCTGCTCTGTTTGACCGTAGAACTTGGTAATTGTGAGGAGATATTGACGGTGGTAGCCAGTCAGCTGGCTTCCTACATTAATTCAGCTGTTGATCCAACCCGGCCACCATGGACCTGGAGTGGCTATGACTTTTGCCAATGACCCTCCTCCCTCCTATCCCCTTAACCCTTTCATCCCTCCACCCTCAYTCGATGACCACACAATAGGCTCCAGCTGTGAGGTTGAAATCAGCTGTGATGTGRTCAGCTAACAAAATCCAATCTCTCTTTCTCTCTCTACTCTCTACATAGGCAAAGATTAAATCTAGACATTTTGTCTYACCTTACACTTGAGAAAAATACTTTATTCATTGGTTTATTTATGTGTTTTGTCCCCTTTTTACCATATCATTACAAAAAAAAAGCTATAGCCTGCCTAGTTACAAGAAATATCCTCTCTATGCAAATGAAACATTAGGACAGAAAACCAAGAGGGATTGTGTCACATTAGGCTATAGTAGAATTAATACAAATATTTGTATGTATTTATTTATTTTGTTCACTACAAACATTTGCAAAAGCTACCCAATGGGCACAGATGTTGATGTACATTTGGTTAAGTTATCAACTAACCTGAATTCAATGTGAAAATACCCCCAAAAAATTCACCATGTGATTGGATTTAGGTTAAAGTGGCATTTCAAGTTATAGTTTTTTTTGCAGTTTGTCACACAACACAATGCCACATAGTGTTTCTTCCATGTTTTGATTGGGGAGCGTTTGGCACAACATTGTAACGAAAGTTGCCTCCACTCCAATTAATTTATAGGGCCTTCGGTAACACAAAACAAAAACATAAGCACCCTTTGTAACCAATATATGCCAGGAAGAAGGTGTATTAGAGCAAGTAATTCGGGTAGCTACAAAACACACACACATATGAGCGCTATACCTCGCACGCACGCTACGCACGCCACGCACCCACCCGCAACACACACACACCACACACACACACACACACATCACACAACACGCACACCACATCACACAGAACACTTAGCATGTATTGGGAGGGTTTGGGGGGGAACAATCCTAAAGAACTATTAGTCATTCTACATTAATTTCACAGGATGTCATGCCCAGCGGCGTGTGATAATCTTCCTCCGGATAATAAGATGTGCGAAGACTGTGCGTATCTTGAGCAAAGATGAAATCAACCTCCCGATGTACTACTAGTACCATCACGTAGTTCAATTCCACTGTCTTACAAATAAAAGACCGGCCACGGAACACAAACACAATACACCACCTCAACGTAATTTAGAGAATTTGGGCAGTACGTCCAACTGGCCTCACAACCACAGACCACGTGTAACCACGCCAGCCTTGATCTGACTGCAGTTGGTAGTTGTAACCGACGATGGCAATTTGAATGCACTGAGATACTGTGACGAGATCCTGAGGTCCATTGTCATGCTATTCATCTGCGCCCATCACCTCCTGTTTCAGCATGATAAAGTACAGCCCCATTTCTCAAGGATTTGTAAACAATTTCTGGAAGTTGAAAATGTCCCAGTTCTTCCATGGCCTGCATACTCACCAGACATGTCACCCATTGAGCATGTTTGGGATGCTCTGGATCGACTTGTACGACAGCATGTTCCAGTTCCCACCAATATCCAGCAACTTCGCACAGCCATTGAAGAAGATGGGACAACCTTCCACAGGCCACAATCAACAGCCTTTAAATATAACCTTTATTGAACAAATTCTTATTTACAATGACGGCCTACCGGGGAACAGTGGTTTGATCAGGGTGCTTTGATCGGGGTCAGAACGACAGATTTTTTACCTTGTCAGCTCGGGGATTCGATCCAGCAACCTTTCGGTCCAGCAACCATACTGGCCCAACGCTCTAAAGGAGATGTGTCACGCTGCAAAGGCAAATGGTGGTCACACCAGATACTGACTGGTTTTCTGATCCAAGCCCCTACTTTTATTTAAAGGTATCTGTTACCAACAGATGCATATCTTGATTCCCAGTCATGTGAATCCATAGATTTAAGGCCTAATTTATTTATTTCAATTGACTGATTTCTTTATATGAACGTTAACTCAGTAAAATCGTTGAAATTGTTGCACGTTGCGTTTATATTTTTGTTCAGTGTATATGAAATGTTGGCCTAGATAAAGTGCATCATTAAGAGGGGACGGCAGGCAGCTTAGTGGTGAGAGCGTTGGACTAGTAACTGTAAAGGTTGCAAGATCAAATCCCCCGAGCTGACAAGGTAAAAATCTGTCTTTCTGCCCCCTGAACAAGGCAGTTAAACCCACTGTTCCCCGGTAGGCCGTCATTGAAAATAAGAATTTGTTCTTAACTGACTTGCCTTGTTTATTTAAAAAAAGATTGCTTGTGAGCTTGAACTGTCAGTAAAGGGAATTCTAATATGGTCTTAAACACCCGGACATAATGAGATGGAGTGTGCAGTGTAATTTAATATATGATTAGAGAGCTGACCTTTGATTGATTTAATCATATCTGCCCCCACTTCAGTCAAAGCTCAAGACCAATAGTCAGGATAACGCTGTTCGATAATCTCTTCTGTATTCATTCATTTACAAATATGCTCTGTTTCATTTAAAGGTTTCGTAATGCAAGTGAAATCAGTACAGCCCATCTTTTAAGGTTTTGAATCAGAACCTCAACATCTCCCCTTTACTTGATGTTTTAATGCTGTCTAGAAACAGTTAAAGGGGTATTTTTATTTAAAATAAATAAATTCATATTCAAAAGGAGTGCCTACATTATTCACCACCCTGGACAGGGTGTGTGTTGTTAAACTACATCTGTTATCATAATCCTCATTCGTAGAGTGCCTGCCCTCTCCACCACCCTGCACAGTCCCTGGTAAAAGCATACAGACCTAAAGGTGCTGTTTATATTACCTGTTTGTAGTATTGTATCATTCATTCCCTGTTCAAATCGGGCCACTTATGTGCCTAAAATGGCAGTGTTGGGGAAAATACTCGGACAATATAGTTTATAAGTCACCCACTACCTCACACCAGAAGAATTTTAAGCTACACTAAAGCTACCCTTAAGAAAAATATAGTTTACTTAACTAAAGTTACTTTGATAAAGTAGTTTTACTACTTTGTGAAACTACTTTGTGAAAAAGTATCATATCTCAATCTGAAAATGTCATAGAATACAAATTGCAAGAACAGATCTGGAGTCAGATGTTAACAGAATGTGTAATTTAGCCTATTAGAGAAAGGGAAAGGGGGATACCTAGTTAGTTGTCCAACTGAATGTATTCAACTGAAATGTGTCTACCGCATTTAAACCAACCCCTCTGAATCAGAGAGATGCGGGGGGCTGCCATAATCGACATCCACGTAGATTAGCTACACCGCTACATGGTAAAACAGTAGTGTGTAGTTCCAGTAGTTAGCTACACCGCTACATGGTAAAACAGTAGTGTGTAGTTCCAGTAGTTAGCTACACCGCTACATGGTAAAACAGTAGTGTGTAGTTCCAGTAGTTAGCTACACCGCTACATGGTAAAACAGTAGTGTGTAGTTCCAGTAGTTAGCTACACCGCTACATGGTATAAAAAAATAAAAAAACTACTGAAAACACGACCTAGATTTTGAATTCAGTTCAACTACCACCAAGCTACATCAAAACATAATTAAATTACTAGTTAAACTTTATGTAGTTCACTACTCCCCAACACTGCTAAATGGCACTGTGTGGAATTCATATAGAATTGACCAATATCGAGAGCAAGGAGAGATGAGTGTGCAACTTTTTCTTCATGTGTATAGTTAATTTTCCTTCAGTCAGCATCTCAGCTAAGGGGTGTGTTCTATATTTCTCTAAGTCATTGATTGGAATACATGCTGCTTGAACAACACTGTCACTGTGTGGAGGCACAGCACAGTGACAAGGCTCCTCACTCTCAGGGTCAAGAGTCAGAGGTCAGGGGTCAGGCTGGGCAGGTCATGATCAATAGGAGTAAAGGTCATTAACATGTCATAAATACGGTGGAGGCCTGGGAACGGAGAGACAAGACCAACAGACTTCTTCCTGATTGGTCGAGGGGATTTGTGTGGGGGAAGAGGGAGGCCCCCCCCCCAGTTAACCCAGGAGCCATCCAATGGGCTGACTTGACCTCTAACCTTTTTAGGGGTAGGGGCTTGAGGTTGACCCCCAGCTCTGCCATATTGTCAATGCAAAAGAACAATCGGATACAACATCTACAGAGCATTCAGGAAAGTATTCAGACCCCTTGACTTTTTCCACATTTTGTTACGTTACAGCCTTATTCTAAAATTGATTAAAGAAAAATGTTTCCTCATCAATCTACTCACAATACCCCATAATGACAAAGCACATTTTTGCAAATGTAGGAAAAAAAAAAACTTAAATATCTTATTTACATAAGTATTCAGACCCTTTGCTATGAGACTCTGAGAAACTGAGCTCAGGTGCATCCTGTTTCCATTGATCATCCTTGAGATGTTTCTACAACTGGATTGGAGTCCACTGTGGTAAATTCAGTTGATTGGACAGGATTTGGAAAAGTACACACCTGTCCCACAGTTGAAAGTGCATGTCAGAGCAAAAACCAAAGCCATGAGGTCGAAGGTATTGTCCGTAAAGCTCCGAGACAGGATTGTGTCGAGGCACAGATCTGGGGAAGGGTACCAAAACATTTCTACAGCATTTATGGTCCCCAAGAACACAGTGGCCTCCTCACTTCTTAAATGGAAGACGTTTGGTACCAGCAAGACTCTTCCTAGAATGGCCGCTCGGCCAAACTGAGCAATCAGAGGAGAAGGGCCTTGGTCAGGGAGCTGAACAAGAACCCGATGGTCACTCTGACAGAGCTCCAGAGTTCTCTGTGGAGATGGGAGAACCTTCCAGAAGGACAACCATCTCTGCAGCACTTCACCAATCAGGCCTTTATGGTAGAGTAGCCAGACGGAAGCCACTCATCAGTAAAAGGTACATGACAGCCCACTTGGAGTCTCAGACATGAGAAACAAGATTGAACTCTTTGACCTGAGTGGCCAAGCGTTCACGTCTGGAGGAAACCTGGCACCATCTCTACAGTGAAGCATGGTGGTGGCAGCATCATGCTGTGGGGATGTTTTTCAGCGGCAGGGACTGGGAGACTATTCAGGATCAAGGGAAAGATGGAAGGAGCAAAGTAC
>NW_019943608.1:108501-112302 GCF_002910315.2 Salvelinus sp. IW2-2015
AGTTGATTTAGGTTGAAAGTTGTTATTTAGGTTAAAGTTGATTTAGGTTAAAAGTTGGATGAAAAAAAATAAGTAATTCTCTTGCGTGGATTATTTATTTCAAATACAATCAGTTTTCCACTTCATTCAACGTCGTCATGACAACTAATTTTCTTTTTTGGAAATGACATGGAAACAACGTTGATGCTATCCAGTGACCCAATTATTACTGAACAAAAATATAGACGCAACATGTAAAAGTGTTGGTCCCATGGTTCATGAGCTGAAATAAAATGTCCCAGAAATCTTCCATATGCACAATTTTTTTCTTCTTTCTAACCTTTAAGGCCACAAATGTGTTTAGATCCCTGTTAGTGGGCATTTCTCCTTTGTCAAGATAATCATCCACCTGACAGGTATACCATATAAGAAGAACTGATTAAACAGCATGATCATTACACAGGTGCACCTTGTGCTGGGGACAATAAAAGGCCACTCTAAAATGTGCAGTTTTGTCACCAACACAATGCCACATATGTCTCATGTTTTGAGGGAGCGAGTGCTATTGCTGCTGATTGCAGGAAGGTCCACCAGAGCTGTTGACAGAAAAATGTCATGTTAATTTTCTTACCATAAGCCGCCTCAACGTAATTTTAGAGAATTTGGCAGTACGTCCAACTGGCCTCACAACCACAGACCACGTGTAACCACGCCAGCCTTGATCTGACTGCAGTTGGTAGTTGTAACCGACGATGGCAATTTGAATGCACTGAGATACTGTGACGAGATCCTGAGGTCCATTGTCATGCTATTCATCTGCCGCCATCACCTCCTGTTTCAGCATGATAAAGTACAGCCCCATTTCTCAAGGATTTGTAAACAATTTCTGGAAGTTGAAAATGTCCCAGTTCTTCCATGGCCTGCATACTCACAGACATGTCACCCATGAGCATGTTTGGGATGCTCTGGATCGACTTGTACGACAGCATGTTCCAGTTCCCACCAATATCCAGCAACTTCGCACAGCCATTGAAGAAGAATGGGACAACCTTCCACAGGCCACAATCAACAGCCTCTTAAAATATAACCTTTATTGAACAAATTCTATTTACAATGACGGCCTACCGGGGAACAGTGGTTTGATCAGGGTGCTTTGATCGGGGTCAGAACGACAGATTTTTACCTTTGTCAGCTCGGGGATCGATCCAGCAACCTTTCGGTCCAGCAACCATACTGGCCCAACGCTCTAAAGGAAAGTGTTCACGCTGCAAGAGGCAAATGGTGGTCACACCAGATACTGACTGGTTTCTGATCCAAGCCCCTACTTTTTATTAAAGTATCTGTTACCAACAGATGCATATCTGTATTCCCAGTCATGTGAAGTCCATAGATTTAAGGCCTAATTATTTATTTCAATTGACTGATTTCTTTATATGAACTGTAACTCAGTAAAATCGTTGAAATTGTTGCACGTTGCGTTTTATATTTTTGTTCAGTGATATATGAAATGTTGGCCTAGATAAAGTGCATCATTAAGAGGGGACGGCAGGCAGCTAGTGGTGAGAGCGTTGGACTAGTAACTGTAAAGGTTGCAAGATCAAATCCCCCGAGCTGACAAGGTAAAAATCTGTCTTTCTGCCCCTGAACAAGGCAGTTAAACCCACTGTTCCCCGGTAGGCCGTCATTGAAAATAAGAATTTGTTCTTAACTGACTTGCCTGTTTATTTAAAAAAAGATTGCTTGTGAGCTTGAACTGTCAGTAAAGGAAATTTCTAATATGGTCTTAAACACCCGGACATAATGAGATGGAGTGTGCAGTGTAATTATATATTGATTAGAGAGCTGACCTTGATTGATTTAATCATATCTGCCCCCACTTCAGTCAAAGCTCAAGACCAATAGTCAGGATAACGCTGTTCGATAATCTCTTCTGTATTCATTCATTTACAAATATGCTCTGTTTCATTTAAAGGTTTCGTAATGCAAGTGAAATCAGTACAGCCCATCTGTTAAGGTTTTTGAATCAGAACCTCAACATCTCCCCTTTACTTGATGTTTTAATGCTGTCTAGAAACAGTTAAAGGGGTATTTTACTTTAAAAAATAAATAAATTCATATTCAAAAGGAGTGCCTACATTATTCACCACCCTGGACAGGTGTGTGTTGTTTTAAACTACATCTGTTATCATAATCCTCATTCGTAGAGTGCCTGCCCTCTCCACCACCCTGCACCAGTCCCTGGTAAAAGCATACAGACCTAAAGGTGCTGTTTTATATACCTGTTTGTATGTATTGTATCATTCATTCCCTGTTCAAATCGGGCCACTTATGTGCCTAAAATGGCAGTGTTGGGGAAAATACTCGGACAATATAGTTTACTAAGTCACCCACTACCTCACACCAGAAGAATTTTAAGCTACACTAAAGCTACCCTTAAGAAAAATATAGTTTACTTAACTAAAGTTACTTTGATAAAGTAGTTTTACTACTTTGTGAAACTACTTTGTGAAAAAGATATCATATCTCAATCTGAAAATGTCATAGAATACAAATTGCAAGAACAGATCTGGAGTCAGATGTTAACAGAATGTGTAATTTAGCCTATTAGAGAAAGGAAAGGGGGATACCTAGTTTAGTTGTCCAACTGAATGTATTCAACTGAAATGTGTCTACCGCATTTAAACCAACCCCTCTTAATCAGAGAGATGCGGGGCTGCCATAATCGACATCCACGTATAGTTAGCTATACCGCTACATGGTAAAACAGTAGTGTGTAGTTACCAGTAGTTAGCTACAGAGATCCTTGATGAAAACCTGCTCCAGAGTGCTCAGGACCTCAGACTGGGGTGAAGGTTCACCTTCCAACAGGTCAACGACCCTAAGCACACAGCCAAGACAACGCAGGAGTGGCTTCGGGACAAGTCTCTGAATGTCTTTGAGTGGCCCAGCCAGAGCTCGGACTTGAACCCAACCGAACATCTCTGGAGACCTGAAAATATCTGTGCAGCGACGCTCCCCATCCAACCTGGCAGAGCRTGAGAGGATCTGCAGAGAAGAATGGGAGAAACTCCCCAAATACAGATGTGCCAAGCTTGTAGAGTCATACCCAAGTAGACTCAAGGCTGTAATCGCTACCAAAGGTGCTTCAACAAAGTACAGAGTAAAGGGTTTGAATGCTTAAGTAAATGTGACAATTCAGTTGTAAAAAAAAAAAAAAAATGGCCCAAATTTCTAAAAACCTGTTTTCACTTTGTCATTATGGGGTATTGTGTGTAGATTGATGAGGGGGGGGAAAACAATTTAATCCATTTTGGAATAAGTCTGTAACGTAACAAAATGTGGAAAACGTCAAGGGGTCTGAATACTTTACAAATGCACTGTATAAAGAAAGTGGGAGAAATGTTTAAAACTTCGGATAAAACTCATTACAAAAMAAGATAACACAGAGAACCTTCTCAGTAGGCTATCATATATAGTGTTGTCACTAGAGGCCAGTATTTCATCAGTACTATATCTATGAGTTTGAAATAGAATACAGTGGATCTTCAAATTTACCATTTAAAAATGAAGCAAACACGACGAAGAGCMACATTCTATAAAAAAGTTTATTGGCTTTACAAAACCACTTTAAAAATCTCACCGGTGAGCACTTTCCATTGAAAAAGAAACATGAACGCTTTTGTTTTGCCATATTAACAAAGCTACTTGTACATATGACGCAGTACACCACACAACAACAGAGAGAGAGAGAGGAGCTTCTTCTACTGGTAGGAATGAACAGGATAGACAAGAGTCAAACTGAGTTTGGTTCTGGCTCAGGGT
>NW_019943608.1:113153-126795 GCF_002910315.2 Salvelinus sp. IW2-2015
TGTATACGATGGAAGGACGAACGAAGGCCCGTAGCAACAACAACAACAACAAAAATACAAATATTTTTTATGATCTTAAGGTAAGAAAGAAAGTAAACATTTTAAGAATTGTCATGTAGAAAATGACTCCACTATAATTGTCTTGTAGCAATATGTGCATTAATAATAATAATCTCAGTGAGATTTAATCATTCTCATCCACGAGAAATATATCCAAGTTTTGAGGAAAAATGTCATGTTTAAAAACCTTTTAAACACCGACGTGCTTCATTATGTTGGATGGGTGACTGTAATACGTAGGCGTGCATGTGTTGATCAGTTCTATTTGACTACTTTCTATTCTAAAAGTGCTTACCAAAATGGCACCGCTATTCCCTATGTAGTGCACTACTTTTGACCAGAGCCCTATAGAACCCTATTCCCTATATAGTGCACTACTTTAGACCAGGAGCCCTATAGAACCCTATTCTATATGGCGCACTACTTTAGACCAGAAGCCCTATAGAACCCTATTCCTATATGGCGCACTACTTTTGACCGGGTCCGGACAGTAGTAGTGCACTATATAGGGAATAGGGTTCCATTTCAGATGCACATTCAGTAAGTTAACCGCTGTCTGTTATGGTAAGGGAAGCTTCTGTGTACCTGACTGGCAGTGCTATTGTAGTTAACTTAATTACAGTAAGTTGGGCAGGTTCTGTGTACCTGACTAGCAATGCTATTGTAGTTCACTTAATTACAGTAAGTTGGGCTGGTTCTGTGTACCTGACTGGCAGTGCTACTGTAGTTAACTTAATTACAGTAAGTTACATTACTTTAACTTGTGGGCTGTTTACTTAATATAAGTTAAGATAATTCTCTATGTTGTTAATGACTGACTGTTTATTTTTTTATTTTTTTTGCATACTTTTTATAAAAAATGTAGCATTTGGAAAGATTTTTTTTAAATTGATTTTGTGGCATTATATTATAAGGCACTGATATTTGAATTTAATCTTTGAATGAAGGAAAATCTCCTCCATCTTTAGACGAGTTTCCAACTATAGAATTAGAATGAATTGTTCTGATTCTAAGGTTCCATCTAGCAGTGACTCGTTTGTGAGTTCCGACTGACCCTGAATTAACGAAACATAGAGAATTATCTTAACTTATATTAAGTAAACAGCCCACAATGTAAAGTAATGTAACTTACTGTAATTAAGTTAACTACAGTAGCACTGCCAGTCAGGTACACAGAACCWGCCCAACTTACTGTAATTAAGTGAACTACAATAGCATTGCTAGTCAGGTACACAGAACCTGCCCAACTTACTGTAATTAAGTTAACTACAATAGCACTGCCAGTCAGGTACACAGAAGCTTCCCTTACCATAACAGACAGCGGTTACCTTACTGAATGTGCATCTGAAATGGAACCCTATTCCCTATATAGTGCACTACTACTGTCCGGACCCGGTCAAAAGTAGTGCGCCATATAGGGAATAGGGTTCTATAGGGCTCTGGTCTAAAGTAGTGCGCCATATAGGGAATAGGGTTCTATAGGGCTCTGGTCTAAAGTAGTGCACTATATAGGGAATAGGGTTCTATAGGGCTCTGGTCAAAAGTAGTGCACTACATAGGGAATAGGGTGCCATTTTGGTAAGCACTTTTAGAATAGAAAGTAGTCAAATAGAACTGATCAACACATGCACGCCTACGTATTACAGTCACCCATCAACATAATGAAGCACGTCGGTGTTTAAAAGGTTTTTTAAACATGACATTTTTCCTCAAAACTTGGATTATATTCTCGTGGATGAGAATGATTAAATCTCACTGAGATTATTRTTATTAATGCACATATTTGCTACAAGACAATTATAGTGGAGTCATTTTCTACATGACAATTCTTAAAATGTTTGTTTACTTTCTTTCTTACCTTATTAAGATCAGAAAAAATATTTTGTATATTTTTTTGTTGTTGTTGTTGCTACGGGCCTTCGTTCGTCCTTCCATCGTTACATTTGTCCGTTATGAGGTTTATGTGACAAAGCTTAACTTGCTTTTGTGGCATATTTAATCTTGTCTAAAGAGAGAGATGGCACATTCGCTATTATACGAC
The DNA here is from genome assembly GCF_002910315.2 of Salvelinus sp. IW2-2015. Classification (NCBI taxonomy): domain Eukaryota; kingdom Metazoa; phylum Chordata; class Actinopteri; order Salmoniformes; family Salmonidae; genus Salvelinus; species Salvelinus sp. IW2-2015. The sequence goes on from NW_019943608.1 coordinate 115,255, forward strand.
CCATTGTGTTGAATACTAAATAAATGAGTTCACACACTCATATGTCCACCGTATTGCGCTTTCTGACGGCTTCATATTACAACGCTCTTTTGTTAACTCCATGAGAGGCGACGTCTTTCTGCATAGACTGATGGCCGTATGCTTTTTGGTCCATTGCAACTTCATTTATAACTAATAACTACCACTCGACCTCGGGACTGATCTCTCTACGTCTTTTTCTCCGTTCGCTCGGTCGCATGAAAGACACCGAACAGATATCGTTTCCCCTGCAGTCCATAGTACTACGTGTGTCTTTGGCATTAAAATTCGTGTTTTTGTGCTCGCTTATACTCCTTAAATATTGACCTTTTACGTTGTCGTGGTGATGCTGCCTTTGTCAGCGTCACCAAAGAGTTAATCGTTACAGTAAGTCGGTACAGCGTGGGGATTTCAGTCTGTCCTATCCTCAATAAGGAAGTCAAGATACGTGTGTCATCTTCTCATGTATTGTTAGGCGTACGTGGGTTGATACTTTGCGCTGCATGTAGCCACCGTCTGGCCCAGCTTTTCACTGGCCCTGGTCGATAATTGGGACAGGAGCAGGCAGTCTTTCTCATACGCACTAACACGTTTTTACGCTAAACTTCAGGACATTCTTAGAACTCTTACTGTTCCTGTATTGCCTCATATAGATCTTCACCGGTACTTTTCACTCACTGTATACTCGTATGATCGCCATAGTGGTCGTTAAAGAATACTTCTTTTGTGGCATCTCCCCCTTTTCTCACTAGGGGCTCGTTAAGGAATCTGTTCATAAACGTTGTTCTCATTCTAGTTGCACGGATGAAGGCATTAACGATTCTTTGCATGCATAAGCTAGCGTCTTTGCCTCATAGAGCTACGCGATTATGTGGTTCGAGATACATTGCGCTTCTTATTGAGCCACGTCCTTTGCTGCATTATGACCAACGTCATAACAAACGTGTCAACCAGTTTCCAATGGTCATATTGTATTAGGACACGGAGTTTTCAGCTTGCCTCAAAGTCTGTAAGAGCGACGGAGTTCAATATATTTCACATCAGTGAGGAACGATCTTTGCCTCATTGAACAGCGTTTTCATTCTCGCTGACATTGACTAGCGTTGTCGACTTTCTACTCTTGCATCTATGCAATGCACGTCTTTGCTCACGTAGAGGTACGTGCTTTCGCATCTTAGGTTTCAAAGCCCGCGCTCTTTCGGCCACTGACAATCACTGACACCTGTTCTTTCATCGGCTTCATTTTGAGACTTCGGTCTTTCCTGCAAGATAGACACTTAAGTCGTCTTATTTCAGCTCATAGAGTAACACGTCCCCTTATCTAGAGCTGTTCATTCTGTCCTTAATTCAAGAGGTACTAGAGGCCAGGGAGCGTCCACAGACACGCAAGGCCCCTATAGCATAGTATAGCGACAGTGAAGAACAGTGCTATTGGCCAGCATGTTAGTGCTATCCAACGGCATTGTTTATAATTTCAGTACACTGTGTTCACTCACGCATACATGTCATCCTAGCGTGTTCTTGGGATGTTTATGTTTCTTGTGTTCTGGTGCGCGAGTAGGGTATAGATTATTTATTCCGCGATGGCTGATGTGTTGAGCTGGCTAAACATTTTTTATAATAAGGGGCATCACAACATGGACATACTTGATTTAAGAGTAAACTCCTTGAGGATTTATTATGATAAAAGATTATATACGGGTCACAAATTCAATTTTTGATGAAAAAGAAAAAAGGTGACAGATACGGGCAAAGACGACCGCCATAGCATAACAGAGTAACGCATGGAAGAGCGGTTACATGGACGTATACTGTTTTGTTACGCGAATGCTTGACCTAGATGCCGTTGATGCGAACAGTGAGCTGTTGGTCGGTTCCCGCATGCGCTAGAAAGTTGCTGGCAACACAGGCATATGATCTTGGCGGCCTCCTCAGATATCTCTCTCAGCTTAGGCTCTTTCTTATGACTCTTGTTCTAATATCTGTTGTTCTCTACAGAGAAATTATCTTATAGCCTTGGGCTTGAGCTCAACTCTAACTGTTTTAAAGCATCTGTCTAGAATATGGAAAGGCATAGATTTTGATTAACTTAAGTAGTGAGTGATGGACTATTAGTAGAGTGTACTCGTTATGTGGCTGCATGCGTTGATACTAAGCTCTATTTGCTGCCACTGTATGATTTCTCTATTGACGGTCGCTCACTATTGTCCTGGACTTACATAAATTGATGAGGCTTTTGAGTTTGGATTTATGACTTTGTTAGTCAAAATGATAAGGCCAAATGAGTGCTGATCCTCGGGCAAATCAGTCTGCTATAGCTGAATTTATATAATTGGGCATCGGATTAAGTACATATGTGCAGAACATCACCTTCGGCATTGACTTTCTTTTTTCATAATACATTTGTGTTTACATTCAGGCGTTTAATTTCTCTAAAAATATGTTTATAGTCTAATTCGTCCGTGTAACGTGCCCGCTGCTGTCGGCGCCGGGCTGTCTGGTCTCCCGGCTCGTCCGACGTTCCCGCCTCTGCTCGCTTCGCGCCCCGCTCTGTGCGCTGTCATCTTCTTATTCAGCACAATATCTATGAAGCTTGCGAATGAATTCTTTTACTAACCGAGATTGATATGGTTGATCATGTAAAGCTACTTATAAGGAATAAGGCTGTTCTTATTTCATAGTAAATAATCTCCACTAACTATTTCTGCAATCATGATAGGTTATAGGTGTTTTATTTATATTTCCAGTTTATTGGAGTATGTGGGATGATGCTCGTGCATATTAAATAAGTTGTGTGCTTAAGACTTTTCGATGTGAGCAATATCTTGAGTAAGAAAGCGCTTGCTAATATTCTACATTTAGCTATAAGTATTCCCCAGAGCTCTGTGGTTACTACATGTAAAATTTCTATGAACTATTTTGTGTCACCGCGCATCCTTTGAAGCCTAGTGACAAGTTATAGGCCGGTCCCAGCTCAAACGCACACATTCATGGGTATGACGCTACAGGAGCGTTGCACCTCTGTATTTTGGAGTTTCTGCTGTCTCTCATTCCATTCTGCTGGCAGATTCTTTGCTCTTCAGGTGTGGTTTTGTGCTCTTGTCAGGTAGGGCGATGGTGAGCATTGGCTGGGGCAGCAGCCATTGTTTCAGGTCTCCTGATGTGCTACGGAGATCCGTTCGAAGATCGGCGTGCAAGTCCGGGCTCTGCTGGGTCACCTCAAGACTATTCAGAGACTCCATGTGACGCAGAAGTACACCCTACCCTAGGTGTTGTGTGGAAGGTGAACCTTTTCCCCAGTCTGAGGTCTTGAGCGCTCTGGAGAAGGTTTTCACCAATGATCTCTCTATACTTTTCTCCGTTCATCTTTCCCTCGGTCCTGAATAGTCTCCCGGTTGTTGAGCAACTTCGAGGGTCTGAATACTTATGTAAATACTTGCAAAAATGTTTAAACACCTGTTTTCGCTTTGCCATTATGGAGTATTGTGATGTCATTATGGGGTATTGTGATGTCATTATGGGGTATTGTGATGCCCTTATGGGGTATTGTGATGTCATTATGGAGTATTGTGTGTAGATTGCTGTGGATGTGTTTAAAAAAAAAAAACTAATTTTAGAATAAGGCTGTAATGTAACAAAATGTGGAAAAAGTCAAGGGGTCTGAATACATTCCGAAGGCACTGTAACTGGCTGGCTAGCAGTGATTGTTTCAACAACATGCTCTTTGGCCCAGTGTTGCCTAAGYAACAACAAGGACCTCAGCCATTTACATACTTCACATAGATTTTTGCAGCTTTTCGTCTTTTATACGYATGCGTCCCAAATGGCATTCTATAATCAGTGGTTCCCAACTGCGATCCTCCAGTATCCCCRCCAGTACATMTTTTTRTTGTGGCCCCCAGGACAAGCCAAACTAATCATCAAGCCACTTGACGAGTTGAATCAGGTGATTTTTGTCCTGGGCTACAATAACAATGTGTTGATGTTGGGAGTGCTGGAGGACCGTAGTTGGGTCACACTGGGCTATACAGTGCACTGCTTTTGACCAGAGCCCTATGGAACCCTATTCCCTATATATACAGTGCACTGCTTTTGACCAGAGCCCTATGGAACCCCTCCACTATAAAGGGAATGGAGTGCCAATTGGGACGTAGACCCCAGTTATATTTGTTTTCTCTTCACTGATAACATAGTCACTAATAGTGAATGGATGATTTTAAATCCCATGTATAACAACCTCTTATACAAACCTTATATAACTTCTACTAACGTAAAAGTACGTTCATTTAAACAACAGCTCTTCTTTGGTATGGAAATAAGGCTGGATCTCCGGAAAGGCAATAACCAAACACGACTCGTAACTAGATCTCATGTTGACATCATCAAAATCCAGAAACCAAATCTTACAGCTACGGTATCTATGCAGCCGCTGGTGTTGCCTTCAGTTACACATTTAACCATCACCATACCATTTATATGACATGGAGCTGGGGACTCTGGAGCTGGGGGGTGGGGACACTGGAGCTGGGATCTGGAGCTGGGGGTGGGGCCCTGGAGTGGGGATCTGGAGCTGGGGGTGGGGACACTGAGCTGGGACCTGGAGCTGGGGGTGGGGACCACTGGAGCTGGGGATCTGGAGCTGGGGGTGGACACTGGAGCTTAGGGACTCTGGATGGGGTGGGGACACTGGAGCTGGGGACTCCTGGAGCTGGGGGTTGGGACTCTGGAGCTGGGGGTGGGATCTGGAGCTGGAACTAGTTTAACCACGTTTGTTAGTAGTTAGAGAAATAAATGAAGTATGAGTGAAGTTGATCGTTGTGATTGATTGATGAAAATGAAGAAGGAGATTAGATGATTGAATTGATTAGAAAGTGATGATCGATATAATTGAAAGATTAGAGACGAGAAGTATTTCTATGTAGTGATATAAGATATATAAAAGGAGAGTCAATATGTAGATATGTGAGATCGATCTTCTTATGATAAGGATGTATCGTTATGATATAATATTCGATGTTAAAGTAAGATTAATGTTATTAATAGAAAATAGAGAATAAGGTCTATCAGAGATGAGATGAGTTATATAGAAGTAGAAAGTAGTTAAGAGTAGCAAGAGAGTTGAATTGATTATATTGTATAGGGAGGGTAAAGGTTAATGTGAAAGTTGAAATGTGATGTATTGTTTGAAGAATAAAGAAAAAAGGTTGAGCTTATTAAATGGTGTTGAAAGTAACTAGTTAGATAACAGTTAAGGTAATTGACAGAGGTTAGTAATTTAAGGTATAGAGTGATATTGGATAGAATTATTGAGATGCGAAGTGGTAGTGTTTATGAGATTCTATTGTAAAATATTATGTTTAGTAGATTAGGAAGTTATTCGTGTGTTGGATTAGAAGGAGTAGATGTTAATATAGAGTTGAGAATTTAAATGAGATAATGATGTAATAGGTAGGGTGTAATGAGAATATTCTGATAATCATTGAGGATGAGAGAAATATTAAATGTTATTATCTGAGTGTAATACTAGTGTATATAATGTAGATGAGTGTTAGGTACGAATTAAAGTTAACTTTATGAAGTATGATGATAATAGATGTAGAAAGAGAGAAGTACGAGAAAATGTAGGATGTTGGAAAAGGAGAAGATGGATAAGTAGGAGTGATTGAAGATAAGAAATAATATGTATAGATCGATTTGTGTGACCAGGTATATAGGACTGTGAGAGGTCGAGTGGAAGTATATATTGAATGAGGTATAAGATATATGATGAAGAGAGAATTGAAAAAGTAGTTATAAAGTGTATATTGTGTTGTTAATTGATTAGAGAGAATAAATTTTAGAATATAAGTAGTGATATAATTAGTTGTTAGGAATAGATGTATGTTAAGTATGTTAAGTAGTTTCGTGGCGTCGTAATGTAATTGGAAAGTTAAAAATGTGATTATCCATAGTTATCATGACAGGAAACATTAGTGAAGTGAGAAGTTAAATTTGGATGTGGTGAATTGAATTAAGAGTGAGAAAGATAAGGTTAATAGATGATTTAAAGGTTTATAGTTAGTAGTGTGGAATATTGTGTAAAATGGCTTAGTTTAGAGAAATTGATCTATTTGAGTAAGTTATATATATATATAGTTTGTATTATAATTGTATAGCATATATATCAGTAGCTAAAAAGTAGAAAAGTGATAGTAAATTAGACTGAAAATCAATGGGAGTGATGAAGATATAGAAGTACTATTGTGAACGAAAAGAATAGACAGATTATTAATAATAAGGTAGAAGAAGGGTTTATGTTGAAAAAGTAGTAATGAGATGTATAGAGATGGTTGAGATTTAATATGGACTGAGTGTAAATATTGCTAAAAAAGGATGATTAAATATGTGAATTTGATTTATTGGTAGAAGCTAATGATTCGAAGGTTATATAAAGGTGGAGTAGAAAGGATGTGTAATTGTACAGGAGTGTAGTTCGTAATAATTTGGCTGAGGATTTGTATTGGTTATTAGGAAAAAGATAATAAAATAGTGAAGTTAAGAATGTCGTATCAGTTAATCGTGAGTATTAAGTGAGGAAGTTTTATAATTAGGTGTGGTGAAAGTCAGATGTGTATATAGTAAAGGTGAGTTTATAGGTGTAAAGAGTTGGTAATTATAAGATGTAGTGAAAAGATTGTAAGATAAAATTATATTGAGATATATAGATAATAAGTATAGAAAAGTATCAAAATTGTGAGTGAAAATGATAGTATTGTGATTAGATTGGAAATGAGAGATAGACAGTAGTGGTACAATTTGTATCAATGTGATCATGAATTGATGAATTGGAGGGAGGTGGAAATGAAGAAGAGATTTTCTAAGAGTTTAAGTTAGGAAATAGTGAGTTTAGAATGATGAATGAAGAATTTGCATATCTTTAAAAGTTTGATAGTAGAATCTAAAGTTATATGGGATAGATTAATGTTAAACTGAAAATGATAGATTAGTATAAAAAGATAGATATAGTAATTGGGATTATAAGGTAAGAATTTCATATAGCAATGATAGTTATAAGAAGGGTGAAAGGTTCAGAGAAGGAAAGTGCTTTGAGATTCTTGTAGAGTGATAAAAGTAGAAATTAATGAGGTTGTTAGGAAATAGTTAGTATGAGAGTAGTTAGTTAGTGGTATGCTAGGATTTGTTGTGAGAAGTTGAAAATATAGATGAGAAAAAAGGACGATGGTGTATTGCGTAATGATAAGGTGAGCGTGAGCGGGCAATCAAGTGTAGAGAGGTAGAGACTTTTGTAGCCGTCCTGGTGTTCTGCTGGTTGGATTGTCACCATACCATTTTATATGGACACTGGAGCCTTGGGGACTCTGGAGCTTGGGGGGTTGGGACTTGGAGCTGGGGGTCGGGGCCACTGGAGCTGGGGACTTTTAACACCACATTTACCAATTTATATGGACACTGTGAGCTGGGGACTCTGGAGCTGGGGGTGGGGACACTGGAGCTGGGACTATTTAACACCACCATACCATTTATTGGAACTGGAGCTGGGACTTTTAACCCCACATACATTTAATGGACACTGGAGCGGGGACTCTGGAGCTGGGGTGGGACTGCTGAGCTGGGACTATTTATACACACCATAGCATTTATATGGACACTGGAGCTGGGACTGAATTGTAACCACCACCATACCATTTATATGGACCTGGAGCTGGGGACACTGGAGCTGGGGGTGGGGACACTGGAGCTGGGACTATTAATCCATCACCATACATTATATGGGACACTTCAGATGGTACCCTGTTTCCCTATACAGATTGTGGCTCTGGTCTAAGTAGTGCACTATATGAGGGGAATAGGGTTCTATAGGCTCTGGTCTAAGTAGTGCACTATATAGGGATTAGGGTTTTAGGGTCTGGTCTAAAGTAGTGCAGCTATACTAGGGATATGGGTTCTATAGGGCATCCTGTCTACAAGTAGTGCACTATATAGGGAATAGGGTTCTATAGGGTCTGGTCAAAGTAGTGCACTATAATAGGGAATAGGGTTCTTATCGGGGCACTGTTTAGTAGCTGCACTATATAGGGGATAGGGTTTATAGGGCACTGGTCCTAAAGTAGTGCACTATATAGGGGAATAGGGTTCTATAGGGCTCTGGTCTAAGTAGTGCACTTATATATATGGGAATAGGGTCTATAGGGCACTGGTCTAAAGTAGTGCACTATATAGGGAATAGGGTTCTATAGGGCTCTGGTCTAAAGTAGTGCACTATATAGGGAATAGGGTTCCATTTAGGACACAGCTGTAATATATTTTTTTCAACCCTGGGAGTAACACTCTGTTCACTGAAACGTGTGACCGCCTGTCCAACATTATTCTCCATCTACAACTGATAATAAGTAAGGGCACACAGCATGTGGTTTGTTTTTATACAGTATTGATGCCTCAAGTGACACTGCAAATAACAAGAGAATCATAAGAAAAAGTATTGAAAACATTATCACAGTTTAATTAGCTGCCTTGATATGAATGGTGAAGCTCTGGATGGTTCTAGAATTATAGAATCGGTTTCTAGAATTATAGAATCGGTTCTAGAATCGGTTCTAGATTCTATGCACTACTGAATAGTATTATACACAGTCTGTCTGTAGAGATGGCGTAAGGCCTTGGAGATTGGAAAATAAGGCAGCCAATGTTTGTTGTTGCTTCCCTTCCCAGGAATGTCACATTGGTTCTTCACCAATCCAGCTCATCTTCCTCATCTTCAAAATCCCTCTCATCTCTTCCTAATTGAACAGTACAAGTAGTATTTATAGACTTTGACATTTAAACTGTTCAGATATGAACCAGTATGCCATTGATTTGGTATCAATATGATGCATGATGGAGATGTCTTAAATTCAGCACCTGGTAGCTTCTGGATGCTACCCGTTTAGTATTCGGACATGGTAGGCAAATTTACTGCTAAAATGTCATGTGCATGTTATTAAGTTGTCTTCTAATGTTGTATTTTTCTGTTTGGATTCACCTTTGAAACACACTAAAACAGGATACTTCATACTACAGCAAATATGTGCGATTGTGTGATTGTGCGATTGTGTGATTTTGCGCCAGATGTCCTATTCGTTAGATGATTTCTGAATAAAACTATTGCATTATTGAATGAGTACACACAACATAGGGAAGATATGGTTTTACTGTGTGGTGTTCAGTATACTGTACCTTGGGAAATCTACCCCTTATAACAAGGACCCCTACTCCATGTAGTGCAGGACTCTTGATCAGAGCCCTGGGGTAGCATGTCAGCCCCCGACCACGTCTCACTGGCTGCGCACGTCCTCACTGTTCACAGTCTCACTGTCCACGTCTCACTGTCCACGTCTCCCTGTCCACGTCTCACTGTCCACGTCTCACTGACCACGTCTCACTGGCCACGTCTCACTGTCCACGTCTCACTGTCCACGTCTCACTGACCACGTCTCACAGTCCACGTCTCCCTGTTCACGTCTCACTGTCCACGCTCCTGTCCACGTCTCACTGAACAGTCTCACTGAACCACTCTCACTGACACGTCTCACTGACCACGTCTCCCACGACCACGTCTCACCGACACGTCTCCTGCGCACCGTCTCACTGTCCAGTCTTACTGGACCACGTCTCACTGACCACGGTCTACCGACACGTCTCACTGACCACGTCTACGACGCCGTCTCACTGAACACGTCTCACTGTCCACGTCTCACTGACCACGTCTCACTGTCCACGTCTCACTGACTTCACGTCTCACTGACCACATCTCACTGACCACGTCTCACTGACCACGTCTCACTGACCACGTCTCACTGACCACGTCTCACTGAACACGTCTCACTGACCACGTCTCACTGTCCACGTCTCACTGACCACGTCTCCACTGACCACGTCTCACTGACCACGTCTCAGATTCCACGTCTCACTGACCACATCTCACCGACCCCGTCTCACTGACCACATCTACTGTCCACGTCTCACCGCCACGTCTCACTGATCACGTCTCACTGATCACGTCTCACTGAACACGTCTCAGAGTCAACGTCTCACAGTCCATATCTTCACTCACTTGAAATGTAACTCATTGATGATTTCAATGGAAGATGAAATTAAGTGGTAATGTATTGTGATTCAGATATCTTAACAGTAGAAGTGATATAAAAAACAAGAAAAAATTAGGAGAGATTTCCAGGTTAGGCTGGCACTTTTCACTGGACAAACGGCCGAGAGTCCAGAAGTTTTTTTTCTCTCCTGACAAAACAATAATTAAAATAAAACATAAATAAATGTATTTTTTTTTAAGCCAGTCTGTATCTGAATTGATACCCTAGTCCCTATATTGTACACTGCTTCTGACTAGGGCCAATAGACAAAGACCCGTAGTAAACTACATAGGGAAAAGCTTCATTCGTTCCACACACTAATACAACATTAGCCAACATCTCTACGGTAGTAGGCTGGTCTTGGCTCTCCAGACCAGTCGAACGAGGAGTTCACAGTATCACTACATATCTGCTGAAACAGAGGATCGTTCTCTCAGCTCTTCCAGTTGTGCGCTTCGTTACTGTTCTTGCTGCTGATTGGACGGGATCGAACAGCAGGTCGGCGTCCAACGTGTTCAGGTCTGTGATGCTACTGGAGAGTCGGAGGTCAGCCTGATGTCGTTGGTGAAGTCGGACGCCACAGCGCGTTGAGTTCCGGGCCACCTGACAACCAGCTGAGAGCTAGGGTTGAGGCCTTCAGCGTGGACGTTGAGACCGTCGTCACCTAACAGGTCTTTAACAGTGTTGTTGAAGTCTAGCTGTTGTTGTGTGCTTGTCTTCTTCATCCTGTTGTTGTTGCTGCTGCTGCTTGGGTGGTGATGGGCTGGAGGAGTTGGAACCCGGCCTGGGCCTGGGGAATCTGGAGCTGGCCTGAGGACTCTGGAGCTGGGGGTGGAGCTCTGGACTGTGGACTCTGGAGCTGGGCCTGGGGAATGTGGAGCTGGGAGTGGGGACTCTGGAGCTGGGAGTGGGGCCTCTGGAGCTGGGGTAGGGACTCTGGAGTGGTTGACTCTGGAGCCTGGGGGTGGGGACTCTGGAGCTGGGAGTGGGACTCTGGAGCTGGGGACTTGGAGTTGGGGTGGGACTCTGGAGCTGGGGTGGGACTCTGGAGCGTGGGGTGGGGACTCTGGAGCGTGGGAGTGGGGACCCTGGAGCTGGGCACCTCCTGGAGGCTGGGGTGGGGACTCTGGAGCTGGGGACTCTGGAGCTGGGCACTCTGGAGCTGGGGGTGGGGACTCTGGAGCTGGGGGTGGGGATCTGGAGCTGGGGACTCTGGAGCTGGGGTGGGGACTGTCCGGAGCTGGGGGGGTGGGGACTCTGGAGCTGGGGATGGGGACTCTGAGCTGGGGGTGGGGACTCTCTGGAGCTGGGGGTGGGACTCTGGAGCTGGGCACTCTGGAGCTGGGGGTGGGGACTCTGGAGCTGGGGACTCTGAGAGCTGGGGGATGGGACTCTGGAA
>NW_019943608.1:131224-135206 GCF_002910315.2 Salvelinus sp. IW2-2015
GACCACGTCTCACTGATCACGTCTCACTGATCACGTCTCACTGAACACGTCTCAGAGTCAACGTCTCACAGTCCATATCTTCACTCACTTGAAATGTACTCATTGATGATTTCATAGGAAGATGAAATTAAGTGGTAATGTATTGTGATTCAGATATCTTAACAGTAGAAGTGATATAAAAACAAGAAAAATTAGGAGAGATTTCCAGGTTAGGCTGGCACTTTTCACTGGACAAACGGCCGAGAGTCCAGAAGTTTTTTTCTCTCCTGACAAAACAATAAAATTAAAATAAAACATAAATAAATGTTTTGTTTTTTAAGCCAGTCTGTATCTGAATTGATACCCTAGTCCCTATATTGTACACTGCTTCTGACTAGGGCCAATAGACAAAGACCCGTAGTAAACTACATAAGGGAAAAAGCTTCCATTCGTTCACACACAATAACAACATTAGCCCAACATCTCTACGGTAGTAGGCTGGTCTTGGCTCTCCAGCCAGTCGAACGAGGAGTTCACAGTATCACTACATATCTGCTGAAACAGAGGATCGTTCTTCAGCTCTTCCAGTGTGGCGTCTTCGTACTGTTCTTGCTGCTGATTGGACGGATCGAACAGCAGGTCGGCGTCCAACGTGTTCAGGTCTGTGATGCTACTGGAGAGGTCGGAGGTCAGCCTGATGTCGTTGGTGAAGTCGGACGCCACAGCSGCGTTGAGTTCCGAGGCCACCTGACCAACCAGCTGAGAGCTAGGGTTGAGGCCTTCAGCGTGGACGTTGAGACCGTCGTCACCTAACAGGTCTTTAACAGTGTTGTTGAAGTCTAGCTGTTGTTGTGCCTTGTCTTCTTCATCCTGTTGTTGTTGCTGCTGCTGCTGGGTGGTGATGGGCTGGAGGAGTTGGAACCCGGCCTGGGCCTGGGGAATCTGTAGCTGGGCCTGAGGACTCTGGAGCTGGGGGTGGGGACTCTGGAGCTGTGGACTCTGGAGCTGGGCCTGGGGAATGTGGAGCTGGGAGTGGGGACTCTGGAGCTGGGAGTGGGGCTCTGGAGCTGGGGTAGGGACTCTGGAGTGGTTGACTCTGGAGCTTGGGGTGGGGACTCCTGGAGCTGGGAGTGGGGACTCTGGAGCTGGGGACTCTGGAGTTGGGGTGGGGACTCTGGAGATGGGTGGGACTCTGGAGCTGGGGGGTGGGACTCTGGAGCTGGGGGGGCGCTGGAGTGCGGGCACTCTGGAGGCTGGGGACTCGGGGACTCTGGAGCTGGGGGACTCTGGAGCTGGCACTCTGGAGCTGGGGGTGGGGACTCTGGAGCTGGGGAGTGGGACTCTGGAGCTGGGGGGGACTCTGGAGCTGGGGGTGGGACTCGGAGCTGGAGGTGGGGACTCTGGAGCTGGGGTGGGACTCGGAGCTGGGGGTGGGGCCTCTGGAGCTGTGGGGTGGGGACTCTGGAGCTGGGCACTCTGGGCTGGGGGTGGGACTCTGGAGCTGGGGACTCTGGGCTGGGGATGGGGACTCTGGAGCTGGGGGTGGGGACTCTGGAGCTGGGGGTGGGGACTCTGGAGCTGGGGGTGGGGACTCTGGAGCTGGGGGTGGGGACTCTGGAGCTGGGAGTGGGGACTCCGGAGCAGCCTAGCCTGGGTTTGTAGTAGCTGGGGATGGAGCTGTCCTGAGGCCTCCTGAAGCTCCTGGATCTGCTGTAGCTCCAGGTCCACATCCTCACCGCCAGGGCCTGATTGTGCTTGGTTGAAGCTCATCTCCCCCCCGCCTCCTCCGGTACTGGTGAGGTAGCCCCCRTGCTGCTGGAGCTCGAAAGAGGCATGGTTGGAGCTGACAGTCTGCAGCTGAGACTGATGGGCGTTCCCTCCTCCATCTCCTCCAGCGGTGAAGCCCCCAGGGGCAGTCTGACTCTGAGACTGGGTCTCCAGCATCTGGGTGAGGTTCATGCGGGCGGTATAGTTGGAAGGGAGGTTGTTGATGCCCAGGCCCCTCACAGCGTCGTTCACGTCAGAGTCCATCTTACTCAGGAGGACGTTGGTGATCTTAGTGGCATTACTMTGGTTCTGTCCCTGGATGCCCTGCATCTCCACAACGCTCTGCATCATGATGTTTAAGGGCACCGATTGGCTGCGCTGGGCCATGCTGTGGAGGTTGCCGCCCACCGATTGGCTGTCGGACAGGATGCTGAGTATTTCCTGTGAGGTCATGGGGGAACTAAACTGCGAGACAACCAATCGAGTGGTAGTGCCGGTGCCGGGGGTTGTGACGGTACCAATGGTTGTGTCGGTACCGCTGAAGGTCATCTGACGCACGGCGGGGCTGACGCTGCGACARCGGAACGTCCCGCCCCCTGATGACAAGGCTCCACCCTTGCTGTCCAGAGGGGCGGGCACAGCGAAGCTCTCGTCGTCCTGTTTGGTTGCCGTGTTGGTGGGTGTGGTCGATACGCTGGTCAACTGCTGTCGCACCGGAGAGATGAGTGTGAGATGCTCAAAATGGCTACCGTCCTGCTGTCTGGACTGGGCCTGGAAAGATTGGCCGCTGTGGCCCGGGACAGCGAAGGCGTGCGGCTTACGGAAGTGATCGTCCACTARATCCTGGTAACTAGGCAGGAGTCCACCAAGGCTGTGGTTMGAGATGGATAACCCAGACCCTGGYCCTGCWCCGACTTCTCCAGTAGCTTCAGTACCACTACTGTTGTAGCGRTTGTTGATCCACTCCAGTTTAGCCTTGTCTGGGTGCGTGGCCATGGGTCTCTGCATGGGCTTGATGGGACTGGAGGAGACAGACATCACGGAGGCATCGTGGTAACCCCCTGTCATGCTGGAGTTGATAGGGGTGAAGGCAAACGGGTTCCTGCACTCCACMGGGCTGGGCGGGATGCCGCTAGAACAGTTAGACAGAGCGCTTATAGGGGTGTGTCGGCCTCCTAGAGGCCCCTCCACGGGCGTGATAGGGGCCATGCTGTGATGGCAGCAGGGGCTCTCTCTGGTCAGCCCGTACCCGCCGAGAGTCATCTCCGTGGGGGTAGGAGTTGGAGTCAGRGTGGGGGTTGGGGTGGGGGTCTGGATGGGGGTTGTGCTGCTATGGGCAGACTGGTAGAAAGAGGAGCTACCCCCCTGGTGGTGGGTGTTGAGGATGGGCCCCTGAGGGCCCCCAGGCAGGCCCTGGAGAGACATATTATCCACACAGCTACTGAACAGCGGCTGGAGGCCCTTCAGCTTCATCTGTTCTTCCATCTGTACCAGTTCCTCTACTATGCTGTCCTGGGTCATATCATCATCGTTAAATGAGAAATAGTCCATGGTGGAGCCGTGCTGGGAGGATGAGGAGGTAAAGTCCACCATCTCCTGGTGAAGACCAGATAACTGATCAGAGGAGKCTGAGGTCTGGGACRTGATGTTGGAGAGTTGGTGTTGGTCGGTAGAACCCAGGGKCTGCTGCTTGGTGTGGTCTGCTGCTATCTAGAATAGAGTGAAATAGAACAGAACTTTATTGACAATCAGAGGAGGAGGGACAATGTTTTATTGGTATCACCCTACAAGGATGATTTCAAAAACATCAAATTACATTTTAATAAGCAATGTGTCCGATCAATTGTTATAATATTGTGGAATGACACTTTAACAAACTTTTGTAAACTAAACAAATGAAAAATAGTTCGCCTGATATACTGTACTAAAGACCGGCACATAGTGGGTCATAATAAGTACTCACAGTCTGAGTGAAGGCCTGTTTCTGCAGCTCTTCCAGATGTCCTAAGGCTGACTCTTCCAACATTGTGCTATTCATGTTCCCCATCGCAGAGACAGAGTGTTGTTGTGCTCCTACCGCCATCGCAGAGACAGAGTGTTGTTGTGCCCCTCCCGCCATCGCAGAGACAGAGTGTTGTTGTGCTCCTACCGCCATCGCAGAGACAGAGTGTTGTTGTGCTCCTACCGCCATCGCAGAGACAGAGTGTTGTTGTGCTCCTACCGCCATCGCAGAGAC
>NW_019943608.1:135891-139470 GCF_002910315.2 Salvelinus sp. IW2-2015
TGTGCCCCTACCGCCATCGCAGAGACAGAGTGTTGTTGTGCTCCTACCGCCATCGCAGAGACAGAGTGTTGTTGTGCCCCTACCGCCATCACAGAGACAGAGTGTTGTTGAGCTCCTACCGCCATCGCAGAGACAGAGGCCTCAGAGTGTTGCTGTGCTCCTACTGTCCCTGCTGTGATCTGCTGTAGTAAGGCCTGTTGCTGCTGTTGTTGCTGCTGTTGTTGCTGCTGTTGCTGCTGTTGTTGTTGCTGCTGTTGTTGTTGCTGCTGCTCAGACACTGTGGTGTTGGTTGTACCAGAGGCTTCAGTGGTGGTGGTGTGACTGCTGACAGTGCTGAGACGTAGAGTTAGAGAGGACTGGTCTTCCTGTTTCACTAGCAGCAACGAGGAGGACGTGGGCTTCACACTGCCAGTCTGAGAGGAGAAGGAGGAGATCTCTGCGTTTGTGACGGGCGAGTCGGACAGCGCCAGGATCTGCGTGGGCACTAGGTGTTGTTTCACCGTCACTCGACAGGGGGCGCTCTCTGGTCGGGCGGGGGTGCCTTGTCTGGCTGGGACCCTCTTGRCGGCGGCGGGAACCCCTGGTTTGGGGTCAAAGGTCACACCTAAAGGTTGCTGGGAGATGAAAACACGCTTCACAGGGATCACGTGGGTGGAATCCAGACCAGGGCCGGTTCGCTTCCGGGGACTCTTAGAACCTGACGCACAGGAGGAGGAGTCTTTAGCAGACAATAGGGTAACAGCCGATAAGCCATTGGACGAGGAGGACTTTCCGCTGACGTTAGGAGCGTTCTGATTGGCCGAGGGCACAACAGTCAGATAAAAAGTACTTTCTTGGTGACAGGTGGTGGCAGTGCTGCTGTTATTATTGCTGTCCTGCTTGGTCTCTACCCTAATAGTCGCTGCATTGGTGGCAGAGGTGGGAGGGGAGCTAGAGGAGGGGTAGCTTTTGGTCCTGTCGGCCACTCTGTCAGGTCCCGGTGAGCATATGACCAGGAGCGAGGGTTCGCTGGACGCTCGGTACTTAGTGGCCCTCTCTGGACCCTTGGACCCACCGGGGGACTTCTGTATGGTGCTCCGTTTATCAGAGTTAGAGCCCGGATTATTGTCAGTGATGATGGCCTCAGGAGCCACTGTGGGAGTAGGGGTGGAGGCTGGTGCGCCAGGCCGTACTACAGGGCACTGTGGGRTGGCTGGGGCTGGGGGGCCTCCCTGGCTCTGTCCCTGTTGCCGGACCTCCTCTAGGGCAGCGATGGTGGTAAAGGTGGTGGTGGTGGTGGTTCCCACCCCGGCCGAGGCTGAAGCCGGCCTGAGGACCATACTGTTACTGCTGGTACTGATAGTGTTGCTAGGGGTCAGGGAGACGGCGGTCATCTTGACCACGTTGACGTGGGAGCTGAACTGGGGCTGGATCACGTGGTGGGTCTTCATGGGGCTGTTGGTGATGAGYAGGGTGGGGGGCGAACGCAGGGTGATGGCCCCCGTGGCAGAGGGCTTGGGGAGGATCTGGGGGTACCTGTGGCGTCAGGAGATGGAAATAAATTATTAACACAAACAAAGACAACTGAACTTTATAGGGCTGGTTTCTTGGACTAAAAAGCATGATCAATGGAGAATGTTCCTTGAATTAGCTTTTTAGCTACAAGGGCTATGATGATGGTAGGGATGCTACTGTATCTAGAACCTTAAACGGTTCTTCGGCTGTCCACATAGGAGAACCCTTTGAAGAACCCTTTTTGGTCCCAGTTAGAACCCTTTTGGGTTCCATGTAGAACCCTTTTGGTTCTAGATAGAACCATTTTGGTTCCAGTTAGAAGTTAGAACCCTTTGGTTCCAGTTAGAACCCTTTTGGGTTCCATGTAGAACCCTTTTGGTTCCATGTAGAACCCTTTTGGTTCCAGTTAGAAGTTAGAATCCTTTGGTTCCAGTTAGAACCCTTTTGGGTTCCATGCAGAACCCTTTCCACGGAGGGTTGTAAGAATTTTTTGAAGATAAATACACAACGCAGAGGACGAGAGGTCAATACAGTACTAAAGGTCAAGAGGACGAGAGGTCAATACAGTACTAAAGGTCAAGAGGACGAGAGGTCAATACAGTACTAAAGGTCAGGAGGAACGAGAGGTCAATACAGTACTAAAGGTCAAGAGGACGAGAGGTCAATACAGTACTAACGATCATTGGAAATATGTTTTTTTTTTTCTGTAATAGGGGATTAATGATCAATGGGTCAGAGACATGTGAGGAATTTGCTTGGACTCATAGCTACATGTAAGTTCTCATTGGTCCAAATTGTTAATACGTTGAGCCTGAAATAGGATACTTGTTATTTGGCTATTGGCCCAGTTTATTACTCAGGAATTCTAATTGGTCAACCACAGGCTAGGGTTTGGGTTATAAAACTACATCCTGTCACTTTGTTCACTGGAGATAATCACTGAGGAGAGAAATCACTGAGGAGAGAATCACTGAAGAGAATCACTGAAGAGAATCATGAAGGAGAGAATCACTGAAGAAGAATCACTGAAGAGAATCACTGAAGAGAATCACTGAAGAGAAATCACTGAGGAGAGAATCACTGAGGAGAGAATCACTGCAGGAGAGAATCACTTGAAGAGAGAATCACTGAAGAGAATCACTGAAGAGAATCACTGAAGAGAATCACTGAGGAGAGAATCACTGAGGAGAGAAATCACTGAGGAGAGAATCACTGAGGAGAGAATACTGAAGGAGAAATCCCTGAGAGAATCACTGAGGAAAGAATCACTGAAGAGAGAATCACACTGAGGAAAGAATCACTGAAGAGAGAATCACTGAAGAGAATCGGGAAAGAATCACTGAAGAGAGAATCACTGAGGAAAGAATCATGAAGAGAGAATCACTGAAGAGAATCACTGAGGAAAGAATCACTGAGGAGAGAATCACTGAAAGAGAGTCACTGAAGAGAATCACTGTGGACGGCGGAGAATCAACATCTCCTCTCAGCATAACATCCATGATTTGTCCTCATTTGAAATGAACCTATTTTTCTCCCCCTGATTTGCTTTGGGGTCTGTGTTATTGCAAGAGTAACATCAACTGCTAACAGGGTTCTACCAGGAACCAAAAAGGGTTCTACCAGGAAACAAAAGGGTTCTCATATGGGGACAGCTGAGGAACACCTTAGGAACCTTTTAACTAAAGAGGGTGGCTTAATCTGTGTCCGGAAAACCGGCCCATAGTGTATTTAAAAAGTATCCTATAGAAATAAAATCTATTATTATGATAAATGGTGATGATGGATGATTCTCATTATTACCTGTGCCTAGCCAGAGGCGGTCTCCCACGGGGCTGGCCTGAGATGTTCTGGGGCGTTTTAGGGGACTGTCTGTGGGTCAGAGACTGGGTGTGGGTGACCACTTGGAAGTTGACCCGTCGGCAAGGACCTTCCCCTCGGCGGACCCCACCGGGCTAGGGATGTCATCAGCTGCCTGCTCCTCTGGACTGCCGGGGGACACGCACAGTGGGAACATTGTTAGAACAACGGCCGCTGTAACGCCCAAAGGGTCGGGGGTTGATTCCCGAGGCCACCCATACGTAAAAT
>NW_019943609.1:0-33608 GCF_002910315.2 Salvelinus sp. IW2-2015
GTCTCCGATAACACACTGAAGCTATAGGACCAATACTTCTATTGTTCAATATATGGATTTAGGAGGTGTGATAAAGTACTACAATAACAATAATAACAATATACTCCACTTAATCTAACACTTATCTAAAGTGACTTTGTAAAGTTAAGAAATACTGATATGAAAAATAAATTCTACATATTCAATATGTTTTATTGAGCCCACAACCTATTCCCTCTCCCACTTAACTTTCTTTGGCTCTCTCCATCCATCTCTTCCTCGTCTCCCTTCCCTTCCCAACCTTCCCAGTAACTGTAGCCCCATAGGACATTCTCTCTCCAATGCGATGATGAACATGATTTTACAGTGCATTACCATCATCATCAGGACTCTCCTGATTAATCCAAGCTCTGAAACAGGCGGAAAGAGACACAGAGAGGACAGAGAGGAGCGAGAGAGCGAGAGAGAGAAAGAAAGAGGGATAGATGGAGAGAGAGAAGGATAGATGGAGAGAGAGAGGGATAGATGGAGAGAGAGAGGGATAGATGGATAGAGAGAGAGAGATGGATAGAGAGAGAGATGGAGAGAGAGAGACAAATGTATAGATTAACAATTCCACACTAACACATCCCCCATGTTTTATTGCATCACAAACACCCCATTCCAATAAAAACACAATTTAGAGAGGGGGGAGGGGGTTGGGGGAGGGGTGTAATATCTGGTGCTGGGGGAAATTAAATCTGAAGTTCCTCGCCTCTGCTCGGGCACAAACACACACACAGACACACACGCAGACACACACACTCWCTCACACACTCACACACACACACACMCAGACGTTAATCAGCAGCCCAGAGAGAAATCTAAGACCACATCTACACCCAGTGGAGGAAATCTGATACAACCGCTGCCCTCTTCTCCATCTCTTCCTCAATCCCTCTCGCTCTCTTTCCCTTTCTTTCCTTTCATTCCATCTCTCTTTTTCTCTCCCTTTTGCTCTATTTCACTTCCTCTCTTATCTTCCTCAATTCTTCTCGCTCTCTTTCCCTTTCATTCCATCTCTCCTTTTCTCTCCCTTTTGCTCTATTTCACTTCCTCTCTTATCTTCCTCAATCCCTCTGACTCTCTCTCCATCTCTCTTTCTCCTGGATAACGATGTGGTTATGATTCAGATATAATGCAATTTTTTCAAATGTAAGTAGCGAAACTCATCAAGAGAGAATGATAACTCCTTATTCAGTCTCCAGGCAAACATCAAACATTAAAAAACCTCAAGCCTTGAAACGTTTATTTTTTCTGCTAGTCTTCCAAACCTGTTTCAGTGCCAAACATAAACCTACTCTTACAGCTAGGAAAATAAATCATACTTTAAAGTAAAGACAAATACATGTTCCATTGGGACTTACTAGGTCATAATGGGCCTTCTCCTCTCTCTCTCTTCCTCTCTCCATCTCCTCCTCTCCCTCTCTCTCTATCTATCCCTCTCCCCATCCCCCTCTCTCTCCCTCTCTCTCTCTTTCCTCTCTATCTCCCTACTCTCCTCCCCCTCTCTCTCTCTCATCTCCCTACCTCTCCTCCCCCTCTCTCTCTATCTCCCTACCTCTCCTCCCCCTCTCTCTCTCTTTGAGACTGGGAGTTTCCCTGAGCTATATAGTCCTACAGTCCACCCTGATCCCAGTTCATAGAATAGGAACCAGTAAGCGGACATTCCAGTGTGAATGAGTTCGTAGGGCCTCGTGCCCTTTGCCCAAATCCTAACACTGTCTCAACACGCCCCAGACTGAGACCAGCTGCAGAAAGCTGTCTTTCTCCTCATTTGTGCAATCAGGTTGTCTCTCCAGGGTTGGGTAGGTTACTCTCTAAATGTAATCCGTTACAGTTACTAGTTACCTGTCCAAAATTGTAATCAGTAATGTAACTTTTGGATTACCCAAACTCAGTAATGTAATCTGATTACTTTCTCCTTAAGAAGCGTAAGAAGACAAAAAAGAACCATCAAACGCATTTTGTGTGTCATCATAGTGGTCTCTGATTGGTGGTCATCATTTTGTGTGTCATCATAGTGGTCTCTGATTGGTGTGTCATCATAGTGGTCTCTCATTGGTGGTCATCATTTGGTGTGTCATCATAGTGGTCTCTGACTTGCTAAAGGTGGGACAAACAGAAAGGTGTCATAATGTTGTTGTTTTTTTGCAAACATCCTTTCTGAATTTTTAATTAATCCAAGAAGTAATCATGTCGTTTTTGAAAACAATCTGTAATCTGATTATGATATTTTTTATTGGAACACAATTGATGCATTTTCTGTAATCAGATTACATGTAATCTGTTATTCCACAACCCTGCTCTCCATCTAATCCCCCTATTCCCTTTCCACCTTCTCCAGACCATTTCCCCAGTCCTCTCTCCCTTTTCACCTCCTCCTCCCCTCGGGACAGTAGTGGAGAAGGTGGAAAGTTTTAAGTTCCTCGGCTACACATCACGGACAAACTGAAATGGTCCACCCACACAGACAGCGTGGTGAAGAAGGCGCAGCAGCGCCTCTTCAACCTCAGGAGGCTGAAAGAATTTGGCTTGTCACCAAAAACACTCACAAACTTTTACAGATAAACAATCGAGAGCATCCTGTCGGGCTGTATCACCGCCTGGTACGGCAACTGCACCGCCCTCAACCGCAAGGCTCTCCAGAGGTGGTGCGGTCTGCACAACGCATCACCGGGAGCAAACTACCTGCCCTCCAAGACACCTACAACACCCGATGTCACAGGAAGGCCAAAAAGATCATCAAGGACAACAACCACCCGAGCCACTGCCTGTTCACCCCGCTATCATCCAGAAGGCGAGGTCAGTACAGGTGCATCAAAGCGGGGACAGAGAGACTGAAAAACAGCTCTATCTCAAGGCCATCAGATTGTTAAAACAGCCCACCAACATTGAGTGGCTGCTGCCAACATACTGACTCATCTTAGCCACTTTAATAATGAAAAATGTATGTAATAAATGTATCACTAGCCACTTTAAACAATGCCACTTCATATATGTTTACATACCCTACATTACTCATCTCATATGTATATACTGTACTCTATACCATCTACTGCATCTTGCCTATGCCGTTCGGCCATCGCTCATTCATATATCTTTATGTACATATCTTATTTATTCCTTTACACTTGTGTGTATAAGGTAGTTTGTTGTGAAATTGTTAGTTACTTGTTAGATATTACTGCACTGTTCGGAACTAGAACACACAAGCATTTCGATACACTCGCATTAACATCTGCTAACCATGGTGACGTGACCAATAAATTTGATTTGATTTCTCTCCTTTTTTCCCAACCCTCTCACACCTTCTGTCCATCTTCCAGTCCTTTCCTTCTCTTCCTTTCTCTCCACCTCCCCGGTTTGTCTCTCCATCTCCTCTCTCTCCTCCTCCTCTTCTCTCCATCCAGACCATTAACACCAGTCCCTCTCTCCTCGTCCTCTTCTCTCCATCCAGACCATTACACCAGTTCCTCTCTCCTCGTCTCTTCTCTCTCCATCCAGACCATTACACCAGTCCTCTCTCCTCCTCCTCTTCTCTCCATCCAGACCATTACACCACGTCCTCTCTCCTCCTCTTCTCTCCATCCAGACCATTACACCAGTCCCTCTCTCCTCCTCCTCCTCTTTCTCTCCATCCAGACCATATACACCAGTCCCTCTCTCCTCCTCCTCTTCCCTCCATCCAGACCATTACACCAGTCCTCTCTCTTCTCTCCTCTTCTCTCCATCCAGACCATTACACCAGTCCTCTCTCCTCCTCCTCCTCTTCCCTCCATCCAGACCATTAACACCAGTCCTCTCTCCTCCTCCTCCTCTTCTCTCCATCCAGACCATTACACCAGTCCTCTCTCCTCCTCCTCTTCCCTCCATCCAGACCATTACACCAGTCCTCTTCCTCCTCCTCTTCCCTCCATCCAGACCATTACACCAGTCCTCTGTCCTCTCTCTTCCTCTTTCTCTCCATCCAGACCATTACACCAGTCTCTCTCCCTCCTCCTCCTCTTCCTCCATCCAGACCATTACACCAGTCCTCTCTCCTCCTCCTCTTCCCTCCATCCAGACCATTACACCAGTCCTCTTCCTCTCCCTCCTCCTTTTCCCTCCATCCAGACCATTACACCAGTCTCTCTCCTCTCTCCTCCTCTTTCTCTCCATCCAGACCATTACACCCAGTCCTCTCTCCTCCTCCTCTTCCCTCCATCCAGAACCATTACACCAGTCTCTCTCCTCCTCCTCCTCTTCGCTCCATCCAGACCATTACACCAGTCCTCTCTCCTCCTCTTCTTCTCCATCCAGACCATTACACCAGTCCTCTTTCCTCCTCCTCTTCTCTCCATCCAGACCATTACACCAGTCCTCTCTCCTCCTCTTCTCTCCATCTAGACCATTACACCAGTCCTCTCTCCTCCTCCTCGTCCTCTTCCCTCCATCCAGACCATTACACCAGTCCTCTCTCCTCCTCTTCTCCATCCAGACCATTACACCAGTCCCTCTCTCCCTCCTCTTCTCTCCATCCAGACCATTACACAGTCTCTCTCCTCCTCCTCCTCTTCCCTCCATCCAGACCATTACACCAGTCCTCTCTCCTCCTCCTTTCTCTCCATCCAGACATACACCAGTTCCTCTTTCCTCCTCATCTTCTCTCCATCCAGACCATTACACCAGTCCTCTCTCCTCCTCTTCTCTCCATCCAGACCATTACACCAGTTCCTCTCTCCTCCTCTTCCTCCATCCAGACCATTACACCAGTCCTCTCTCCTCCTCCTCTTCTCTCCATCCAGACCATTACACCAGTCCTCTCTCCTCTCTCCTCCGCTTCCCTCCATCCAGACCATTTACACCAGTCCTCTCTCCTCCTCTTCCCTCATCCAGACCATTACACCAGTCCTCTCTCCTCTCTCCTCCTCTTCCCTCCATCCAGACCATTACACCAGTCCTCGTCCTCCTCTCCTTCTCTCTTCTCTCCATCCAGACCATTAAACCAGTCCTCTCTCCTCCTCCTCTTCCCTTCATCCAGACCATTACACCAGTCCTCTCTCCTCCTCCTCTTCTCTCCATCCAGACCATTACACCAGTCCTCTCTCCTCCTCCTCTTCTCTCCATCAGACATTACACCAGTCTTCCTCCTCCTCTTCTCTCCATCAGACCATTCACCAGTCCTCTCTTCCTTCCTCTTCCCTCCATCCAGACCATTACACCAGTCCTCTCTCCTCCTCCTCTTCTCCATCCAGACCATTACACCAGTCCTCTCTCCTCCTCCTCTTCTCTCCATCCAGACCATTACCCAACGTCCTCTCTCCTCCTCCTCTTCTCTCCATCCAGACCATTACACCAGTCCTCTCTCTCCTCTTCTCTCCATCCAGACCATTACACCAGTCCTCTCTCCTTCCTCTCCCTCCATCCAGACCATTACACCAGTCCTCTCTCCTCCTCTTCTCTCCATCCAGACCATTAACCCAGTCCCTCTCTCCTCCTCTTCTCTCCATCCAGACCATTACACCAGTCCTCTCTCCTCCTCCTCTTCTCTCCATCAGACCATTACACCAAGTCCTCTCTCCTCCTTCCTACTTCTCTCCATCATAGACCATTACACCAGTCCTCTCTCCTCCTCCTCTTCTCTCCATCCAGACCATTACACCAGTCCTCTCTCCTCTCTTCCCTCCATCCAGACCATTACACCAGTCTCTCTCCTCCTCTTCCCTCCATTCAGACCATTACACCACGTCCTCTCTCCTCTCTCCTCTCTTCCTCCATCCAGACCATTACACCAGTCCTCTCTCCTCCTCCTCCTCTTCTCTCCATCCAGACCATTACCAGTCCTCTCTCCTCCTCCTCCTCTTCTCCTCCATCCAGAGACCATTACACCAGTCCCTCTCTCCTCCTCCTCTTCCCTCCATCCAGACCATTACACCAGTCCCTCTCCTCTCCTCCTCCTCTTTCCTCCATTCCAGACCATTACACCAGTCGCTCTCTCCTCCTCCCTCTTCCTCCATCCAGACCATTTCACCAGTCCTCTCTCCTCCTCCTCCTCTTCTCTCCATCCAGACCATTACACCAGTCCTCTCTCCTCTCCTCTTCTCTCCATCCAGACCATTACACCAGTCCTTCTCTCCTCCTCCTCTCTTCCCTCCATCCAGACCATTACACCAGTCCTCTCTCCTCACTCCTCCTCTTCTCTCCATCCAGACCATTACACCAGTCCTCTCTCCTCCTCCTCTTCCCTCCATCCAGACCATTACACCAGTCCTCCTCTCCACCTCCTCCTCTTCCCTCCATCCAGACCATTACACCAGTCCTCTCTCCCTCCTCCTCTTCCCTCCATCCAGACCATTACACCAGTCCTCTCTCCTCCTCCTCCTCTTCCCTCCATCCAGACCATTACACCAGTCCTCTCTCCTCCTCCTCCTCTTCCCTCCATCCAGACCATTACACCAGTCCTCTCTCCTCCTCCTCTTCCCTCCATCCAGACCATTACACCAGTTCCCTCTCCTCCTCTCTCCTCCTCTTCCCTCCATCCAGACCATTACACCCGGCTTCTTTATGCATCCTCCTTTAAACCACACACTCCCTCTCTCTCTCACTCCTAGGACATCCTCCTTTAAACCACACACTCTCTCTCTCTCACTCCTAGGACATCTTACTTTAAACCACACACTCTCTCTCTCTCACTCCTAGGACATCCTCCTTTAAACCACACTCTCTCTCTCTCACTCCTAGGACCATCTTACTTTAAACCACACACACTCTCTATCTCTCTCCTAGGACATCCTCCTTTAAACCACACACTCTCTCTCTCACTCCTAGGACATCCTCCTTTAAACCACACACACTCTCTATCTCTCTCACTCCTAGGACATCCTCCTTTAAACCACACGCTCTCTCACTCCTAGGACATCTTTCTTCAAACCACACACACTCCTTCTCTCTCTCTCTCACTCCTAGGACATCTTCCTTTAAACCTCTCTCTCTCTCTCTCTCTCTCACTCCTAGGACATCTTCCTTTAAACCCCTCTCTCCTAGGACATCTTCCTTTAAACCCTCTCTCCCTCTCCCTCTCTCTCTCACTCCTAGGACATTCTCCTTTAAACCACACACTCTCTCACTCCTATGACATCCTCCTTTAAACCACACACTCTCTCCCTCTCTCTCACTCCGAGGACATCCTCCTTTAAACGACACACACACACACTCCCTCTCTCTCTCTCACTCCTAGGACATCTTCATGTAAACCACACTCTCCCTCTCTCCTGGGACACCCTCTTTTAAACCCACAGTGAGATGAGAAGGGCTGTCTGGTAAAATAGTAACAGTCCGTTAATTGGTTGTTAATGGACTGGGTTGGATTAATAGTCCAGTTTATTACCATTCCACCACAGCCCTGTGAGCCCTGGCCACATAGTGTAGGGTTACACCTCTACAACTGGCTGATAAACCAKGACCTWSGTCCCAAATAGCTCCCTATTCACCATATAGTGCACTACTTTTGACCAGGGCCCATTGGTGCACTATATAGTGAATAGGCTGCTATTTCTGACAYAGCCAATATGTTGTGGAATTCAGTGTGTAGATGTTAATCTTAGTATTGTTTTATGTGCTGCTGCTTTGGTTTATAATTGCTTTTTTGTGTGCCCCAAGTCAAGTGGCCCAAGGGTTGACCACGTTGTGTAGTGAGATTTACTATCCTAAGCATTCCCCTAATCAATTATGTCGTGGAACATTCTGTTAGCACAACGCCTACAATAGCCCRACCGCACAGGAAATCTCACAGGAATGTGACTTGTGACAATCTTATATAACAATCATTTTTCTGCAACAACAACAAAAAATAATATACAACTGTTGTACATTGAAATGGAACATATAGCTCATGAGACCATGTTGCAACCTAACGCATAACCAATCAGAACTACTCCTTGGATATAAATGTGGACATTGATTCTGTTTCTACTGTATGTTCTACTCTGGTGTGCAGAGGGGGAGAAATATACATCCGGTAGGAATGTAAATGACTTGGGCTATTTGTGACTGTGATGTCGCAAGCCTCGTCTCTACTCCCCAGTACTTCCACTACAGTGGAAAGATAGTGATGTACAAATGACAGGAAGATCACAAACACGCACAAATGAAATGGAATCACATCTTAAAGTTCAAATGTCGACGTCAACCCATGTATTTTTGATCATTTCAAATGTGGGAGACGCCAGTCCTTTTTAAGTCAAACCACAAGAGCAATGTTGCAGATAATATATTTAGAGAAGTGATATTTGAGCTCTCGATCACTCAGTTCTACGTCATTTATGAGGAGACATAGTTGTTAAGAGAGTTGGTTAGAGCAGGAACTGAGTATGTGTGTGTATATATGTGTGTGTGTGTGTGTATGTATGTGTGTGTATGTGTGTGTGTGTATGTATGTGTGTGTATGTGTGGGTGTATATGTGTGTATGTGTGTGTGTATGTATGTATGTATGTGTATGTGTGTATGTATGTGTGTGTGTATGTGTGTATGTGTGTGTGTGTGTGTGTATGTGTGTGTATGTGTACTTAACATGGCCGCAGTGCAGGATGTTACGCAGACAGATCTGGGCTTTTTACAGTCGGGTCTTTCAGACGTCCAATACAATGAACTCAATTAGACTAGTGGCATTCAGTCAGAGTCATGTCACTCCTCGCTGTGGAGAGATGTACTAAAACATTTCACTAACGGGATGTTTTTCATTTTTTATACAACCAGATAATCTAGATGGAATGTTTATAAAACCCACAGGAATCAGAGCRATTCAATGTGACATTGGTTCTGGTTTAGACGGGTCAGAGGTTACGTCCCAAATTAGACCATATTCACTGTATAGTGCATTACTTTAACCAGAGGCCTAGGGGATAGGGTAAGTAGTGCACTATAAAGGGTTCCATTTGGGAAAACACCTTGTAGACAAAGTGCCTGTTGAACTAGACTATTTAGGCCCTGTTCCAATCTCTATACTACCATACCACTTTGAGTACATGCTTCATACTAAGCGTCGTACTAGTGTGGACATTGGAATACAGTTTAGGGGTTGAGCCAGCCCTAAACCATATTCTTATCCGGTTTCATCAACATGTGAGGATTTCAACATAAAACATTGAGGGAAAGACAGATTGTTGAGGCATGTTCAAGAATAACACATTAAGAAAGTTATGAGATCAGAAAAGACGGTTTTCATTATAAGGAGTTCATCATTTCTCATTCCTCTGTCCAGCACGATGATCAAAGATTGTTCCAGCATGTAGAACTAATGTGGTTGGTATCAACGTGGCAGACTGTCTGTCGTAACCCAGTCCTACATCACTGCCAGCTGGTCTTCAGTCGCCGCTTGTTGCAGTAACAGGGCCGTCCACTAGATGGCTGTAGTTGAACACTGAACTGCTCTACTCAGTTGTTGTTAATCATGTTTGCTGTGCGCTCTTTTTGGGCTGAGAAATAAAAACTACAAGACCCATAAGCAGATGATCACTGGGTTCTGTTCAGGATGCAACTTTTTTCCCCCCAGAAAGAGATAGAGATGCATTGTGTTTCTCAAGTAGAATAGGGAATTGTGTTGGCTTGGTTTGCTTTCTGCAACGTCGTGAACATATAACCTCACTGAATAGAACACACCTTTTGGAATAGTGAGGTACGGTATTTATTTGGTAAGTAGACATGTGAACTCAGATAGGATAAAGTATTGACGAAGCTCAATACTTCTATAGATGGTAACACCTTACCTGAGGGAGAAATATAAGGTTTTTATGGAAAATTACTGTGATTGAGTTAGAAATTGGCACCCTATTCCCTATATAGTATACTAGTTTTGACCAGAGCCCTATGGGTCCTACTCAAATGTGGTGCACTAAAAGGAATAGGATGTCATTTTGGATACAGCCTGTGTGTCTGTTTCCCTCTCACTTAGAACACTTAGATACAAATCACATGATGCTAAATAAGCCCTCAGTGATGTGGAATATAGGTTGTTAAATTTGTTAGAACTTTGAAGTATGATTTGTTTTTATAGAATATGCAACGTATAATGCATTTTATATTTACAGATATTGTGTTATATATAAATGTCTGTAGAGTATGAATGATGTGTTATTCAGAAGAATTATGTCTTATTTTGACAGTGTTTAACATACTACTACATTTACTGAAACTATGAAAGAGTATATAACAGTAAACTGAAAAGAGAAAAACAGTCTGAAATGTACATTCAGGATCAAACCCTAGCTTGAGATCAGGGGGTGTAACGTAATCAACACAAAGGAAGAGTATGGGTTGGGAGACCAACTGACCCCTCCCTCTTCATGAAGCCATGAAGTTCAAGGCCGACTGCGGTACTGAAGGCGGTTGTTTCTAGAAAGCAGGATCTCCCATTATAGTGAATGGGAAAATGGCAATCTTCGTCGTCAATATTAGAGAGAAAAAAAAATAGCATTCAGAAACAACCATGTTACCAAAAATTGCTTATATTAGAACAGATGTATGTCCTTGAACCGATTATATATTAAAAAAAAAAATTGTACAAAGAAGTTATAAGGATAATTGAGTTGCTATGGTAGCCTGCAGTACCCCCGGTCGGCCTTCAACTTGAGATACTCAAGTTCGTTGCAGGCAGCACTGAGCTAGCCTGCAACGTCCCTTCCTGGAGTAGCTCACACTGTGCATGTTATGTCCACATACATATCCCCATGAGACGCCATTTTAGCAAGCTAAAACCGATATCCTAACCTTCAAATGCGACATTAAGTCTTCACATAGGAATTAATGGTGTGAAATCATTGACGGCTTTGTCCAATCATGTACAGTCAATGGTTGGTCCTCTAGGAAGGTGTTTTGTGATATATTGAACCAGGGCTGGCCCTAGCTTTTTGGGGCCCCACACCATGCGGGTAAAACATTTTAGTGGTCCCCCTCTTGACGGCAAAGATAAAGCAAATTTAAGTTTTAAAGTACATTTCCTGAAATTCAACACATTTAGCTATGGGGCATAGAGAAAATGTTGTGGTTTTAAATCACATTTTCTGAAATTCTACACATTTTTCTTCAAATGGGGCAGCCAGAAAATATTGTCAGGGGGTGGAGAGAAATTATCAGTTTTAAAGCAAATTTCCTACAATTCTACACATTTTGCCATGACTTATGCCATGTTCATATGATATCTGAGTGAGAGTGACTGACAAAATCAATGGAGGCCCCCTGGAGGTCGTTGGCCATGATTACTACAAGGTGGCTAGGCTAACTTACCAATCTAAATAAATGTTTGCTGACATGGGCTAATTGAGTACATTTCAGAGACTGACATTACAAAAGAAAAACTGCTGATGCACAAACAAATTAAAATATGTCACCTTGTGTAATCTACTTTAACTCTCAAAATTAAGTTGAGACCCCAACTGAGTTCCCCCCCCCCCCCCCCCCCATTAAAAAAAAGTTACTTGTGCCTAGGGCCTGCCCTGGGTTGAACCTGTAACAGGAAGCTTTGTGATATGTTGAACCTGTAGCAGGAAGTTTTGTGATAGGTTGAACCACTAGCAGGGTGTTTTGTGATAGGATGACCCTCTAACAAGGTGCATTGTGATAGGATGACCCTCTAGCAAGGTGCATTGTGATGAGATGACCCTCTAGCAAGGTGCATTGTGATGAGATGACCCTCTAGCAAGGTGCATTGTGAAAGAGGATTGGCTGAACTATGCCTGTGAGTATCTTGGGCACGTGAACGCTGACGATCTCAGAGATCATCTCTGGATAGCTGACTCTGGTGGGCAGAGACTGGGCCTGGATAAACAGATCATAGGTGAACTGGTGCAGCTTCCTCACAATCTGAGAGCGAGAGAGAGAGAGTGAGGGGGGAGAGAGCGAGAGAGAAAGTGAGGGGGGAGAGAAAGAGAGAGCGGGAGAGAGAGTGAGGGGGGAGAGAGCGAGAGAGTGAGGGGGGAGAGAGCGAGAGAGTCAACTGTCAGTAACACCAAAGCAGGGGGGGTTGAACAGGTCAGGGGTTAGTGGTTAGGGGTTAGTGGTTAGGGGTGGAAGCAGGGCCGGCCCTGGGCATAGGCGACATAAGCGGTTGCTTAGGGCCCCCGGCCGCTACGGCCCCCAACCCCCAGAAATACTTTAGGAACTCAGTCGGGGTCTAAACTTACTGTTGAGAGTTATAATAGTAGAACACACAAGAGCTGTTGCTAGAACGTGCAAAATTCTGACCGGATTACGTAACGAACCAAAGCGTCCGTTGCTATGCTGGTTGTTTGTTCTCTATTTTACCTCGTAACGGTCGCGTCATATTAGGGTGTCTAGCTATAAGTTAAACCTGATCAATCAAATGGATAGGTGTAAGTAATTATGGTAATTCCAAATGCCCTTAACTAGGTGTCTTCGCTAGACAGACACAGAGAGGGGGGAGGAGGAAAGTGAGAAAGAAAGCATGAAAGTGAGAGGAGAGAGGTGGGAAAAGAATGGAAGACAGACAGAGAGACAGACGAAGAGAAACAGCGAGAAAAACAGCAGTGTAAATGTACTTAGACTAGAGTTTTTCAACACCTCTTCTCTTCCAACTTGTTAGGCAATCATATCTACCTACGGGGGAAGGATGGCCAGCCGCACAGGAGGATGGCCAGCCACACAGGAGGGTGATCTTTACCAAGGAGGAGGAGGCGGCCGTGCTGACCAAGATGCATGCTGGGCATTTCGGAGTGAAGCGCATGATTGCCAAAATCAACCTATGCTTCTTCTGACAGGGAAAAAGGTGCTTGGAACCAAAAATAGATTTTCGTTTTGTATGATACCAATCAAGGACGAGACTGGCGAGGCCAACTCCAAGGCAATGACGGACATCTTCAACACCCAGACCGAGGTCATGAACACTGGAACAGGTTACGGATGTTATAGATTATATTCTGTCACCAATGGTTTGTTTTGTTTATTTTTTACAATTTGTTTTTCCGTGGTTCATAAACAGACATATTTCAATATCTTACATTGTAAATAGATATCCGTTTCCTACCCCCTCCTCCAGGTTTGGTGAATGGATCAACCAGACCCACAAGACTGTCATGGGCAGTCCCTTGATTGGTACCAGGAAGGTTGTGATTACTACTGGATGGTCCATTCTCTTTGCACACAACAGCAGCATCCAGGCCTCCACCGAGTACGGACGGGAGTCGCAGCTGTTGACTGAGGTAAAACAATGCAATTGTATATACAATTATTGCATATACTGTTGTTGTTTGTCTATTGCTATTTTTATATCAGGTACTTTCAGATCACTGAAACCCCACCTGATGTGGTGGCAGCTGTCGAACCAGATCAGAACGCTCGAGGACTACAGTACCTTCAGGCACAGACTGAGGAGGATGTGGAGGGTTTTGACCAGGTAAAAATGATTGTCCGCTGTCAACTTATTTTCTGTCCCTCCAAGAGATATGTAAGAAATGTATTTGTAATACGAAATAGAATAGCATTTATTCCTGTTATCAATCAATGTGAGACTGAACATGGACAAGGCGCAGGAGAAACAGAAGGAGAAACAGAAGGAGAGCTACCGGAGCAGAATCAAGAAGGGGACTAAGTGTTATGACATCAGGGCGAATTACCAGGTTTGTAAGATGGATGAAAGGAAGGTGAGACCTGGGAAACCTCGCTGCTCTTTCGCTCCTAGCTGGGGTCACCATCAGTCAGAGTGAATATAGAACATCTCAGATAACTATTTGCATTTGCACACAAAATAACCTGAAGCTAGTTTCAGTTCCCCTAACAGTGATATTTTTCTCTGTCTTCCTATGGTTACCTCGGTGGAAGACAACAATCTTCTACAGTCGGAGCACTTGGACAGTCGACCACTGAAAGCACTGACGCCCTACACTTCAGTAAAGCCCTATAGACAAAGTATGTTCAGCTTTGGTTGACAGAAACAAGAAGAAAATAAATAGTAGTTATGCTAAACCTATAGAAATGTACTTCTCCAATATCCTACTCTATCCTACACTATCATTCTCTATCCTACACTATCATTCTCTATCCTACACTATCATTCTCTATCCTACTCTATCCTATACTATCANNCTCTATCCTACACTATCATTCTCTATCCTACTCTATCCTACTCTGTCATACTCTATCATACTCTATCATACTGGGCACATAATATGTGAGATACACAGACTAACTAGAAACACTAGCACCGCAGAACACTCAGAACAAAGAGAGCATCAGCGCCTAGACTTTGCAGTCTCCCTCTTCAAGTCTCCCTTCCGAGACTGACTGTCTGTTGAGAACAGGTGACAGGCAGAACCTCCCACCCACACAGCAACCCCCCTCCTCTATATTCCACACACCAGAATTCACTATTTTAGTCTATGATTGCCATGTTAGTGTACAAAAAAATCTGTGAAGATAAATGAATGACACAACTCTACCAAAAACGATCGAAGTTTATGTATTAAAATCTTAAATCTTGCCAGGTTGGTTTTCACGGCTGTTTCACAAGGTGTTCATTATTGTAAGTTGTAAGATATCCTTTGATGTTATTTATTTGTTCCACATTATTCATTGTTGTGTCCTAGGACCTACAATAGATACATATATATTCAACCACAAGGGTGTACTAATGAGCTATGTGAGATACATTATTTCAGCGTAGATAAGGGAAGGGCAGGATCAAATTAAAACATGACGGTCAGACAAGCCAGTGTATGAACCAAATGGATTTGCATATGAATGGAGTGGAAATTAGCTGACTTCCTGGTCTGTAAGGTAAGTAACTTTAATGTGTCAAGCAGATTACACATTTTATTTGACTTTTCCGAAACGTAGTAATGTTTAAGACATGGATTTCATGTTGTAATGTTAACAAGGTACCCAAAAGTAGTTTGAATTAATGTTTTCATTTTGTCAGCTAAATAAAACTTGTTTAACTTCTCTTGGGTAGGGGGCAGCATTCGGAATTTTGGATGAAAAGCATGCCCAAATTAAACTGCCAGCTACTCATCCCCAGAAGATAAAATATGCATATTATTAGTAGATTTGGATAGAAAACACTCTTAAGTTTCTAAAACTGTTTGAATCATGTCTGTGAGTATAACATAACTTATTTAGCAGGCGAAACCCAGAGGACAAACCATTCAGATTTTTTTTCAAAACTTTTCAATGCGATTTCATTGGGAATCCAGATTTCCAAAGGGACGTTCTTGCAGTTCCTACCGCTTCCACTGGATGTCAACAGTCTTTAGAAATTGTTTGAGGTTATTCCTTTGTGTAATGAAGAAGTACGGCCAACTTGAAGGAGGGTCACTCGAAGTGTCCTGTTTGTTAGAAGCGCGTGACCAGAAAGCTAGCTACAGTTGGTTTTAATCCAACACAGATCATCCCGTCTTCAATTTTATCGATTATTTACGTAAAAAAATACCTAAAGTTGTATTACAAAAGTAGTTTAAAATTTTGGGGTAACCTTTGAGATATTTTGTAGTCACGGTTCACAATTTGGAACCGGTGTTTTTCTGGATCAAACGTGCCAAATAAATTGACATTTTGGATATATATCGACGGAATTAATCGAACAAAAGGACCATTTGTGATGTTTATGGGACATATTGGAGTGCCAACAACAGAAGCTCGTCAAAGGTAAGGCATGAATTATATTTTTATTTCTGCGTTTTGTGTCGTGCCTGCAGGGTTGAAATATGCTTCTCTCTCTTTGTTTACAATGGTGCTATCCTCAGATAATAGCATCGTTTGCTTTCGCCGAAAAGCCTATTTAAATTCTGATATGTTGGCTGGATTCACAACCAGTGTAGCTTTAATTTGGCATCTTTCATGTGTGATTTAATGAAAGTTAGATTTTTATAGTAATTAATTTGAATTTGGCGCTCTGCATTTTCTCAGGCTTTTTGCCAAGTGAGACAGTAGCGTCCCGCCTAAACTCAGATTTTTGGATATAAATATGAACTTTACCGAACAAAACATACATGTATTGTGTAACATGAAGTCCTATGAGTGTCATCTGATGAAGATCATCAAAGGTTAGTGATTCATTTTATCTCTATTTTTGCTTTTTGTTACTCCTCTCTTTGGCTGGAAAAATGTCTGTCTTTTTCTGTGACTTGGCTCTAACTAACATAATCGTTTGGTGTGCTTTCGTCGTAAAACCTTTTTGAAATCGGACACTTTGGCTGGATTTCACCAAGCGTATCTTTAAAATGGTGTAAAATACTTGTATGTTTGAGGAATTTAAATTATGGTATTTCTGTTGTTTTGAATTTGGCGCCCTGCAGTTTCACTGGCTGTTGACGAAGTGGAACGCTACCGTCCCACATACCCTTGTGAGGTTAAACAGCGAAATTGCTGCGGAAATCCGCCTTGTTTGCATAGCGATGATGAAAAGAACGTAATTTAGGCTGTAATTAGGTAATCCCACCGTTGTATAGCAACGGACGCTAATAGTTTATCGAATTCCATTGTGAGCAGAAGGGGACCCTATTTGGCCAGGGGACATTAATTGCCATGACATACCCCAATAAGCTAGGCTGGCCCTTGGTAGTAGGTCTATATTACCAGGTGAGGTAGTCCACTGGCTGGGTTAGCTGTGTTGTGTACGGGTTACGGGTTAGAGGTCAGGGATAGGTCAGTTCTTGTGCTGCCATGGCGCAGAGAGCTCTGTAAATATTGTACATATTTGAAGTTTTAGTTGTTTTCTTTTTTAATCAACTTTTTATTTTGTTAGCTAAGTAAGTTTTGACTGTATATATTGTAGCAACCCTGGGTTTATAAGGATATCGTTAGCTAAGTAAGTTTTGACTGTATATATTGTAGCAACCTGAGTTTATAAGGATATCGTTAGCTAAGTAAGTTTTGACTGTATATATTGTAGCAACCCTGGTTTTATAAGGATATCGTTAGCTAAGTAAGTTCTGACTGTATATATTGTAGCAACCCTGGGTTTATAAGGATATCGTTAGCTAGTAAGTTCTGATTGTATATATGTAGCAACCTGAGTTTATAAGGATATCGTTAGCTAAGTAAGTTTTGACTGTTATATTGTAGCAACCCTGGGTTATAAGGATATCGTTAGCTAAGTAAGTTTTTGATTGTATATATTGTAGCAACCCTGAGTTTATAAGGATATGTTAGCTAAGTAAGTTCTGACTGTATATATTGTAGCAACCCTGGGTTTATAAGGATATCGTTAGCTAAGTAAGTTTTGATTGTATATATTGTAGCAACCCTGAGTTTATAAGGATATCGTTAGCTAAGTAAGTTCTGACTGTATATATTGTAGCAACCCTGGGTTTTATAAGGATATCGTTAGCTAAGTAAGTTTTGATTGTATATATTGTAGCAACCCTGAGTTTATAAGGATATCGTTAGCTAAGTAAGTTCTGACTGTATATATTGTAGCAACCCTGGGTTTATAAGGATATCGTTAGCTAAGTAGGTTTTGATTGTATATATTGTAGCAACCCTGAGTGTTTATAAGGATACGTTAGCTAAGTAAGTTCTGACTGTAATATATTGTAGCAACCCTGGGTTTATAAGGATATCGTTAGCTAAGTAAGTTTTGATTGTATATATTGTGGCAACCCTGAGTTTTAAGGATATCGTTAGCTAAGTAAGTTCTGATTGTATAGATTGTAATATATTGTAGCAACCCTGAGTTTATAAGGATATCGACTGCAAGATGAGCATGTTTTTACGCTCTGGGCTTCGGGCCAGAAGGTTGAGGGTTCGAGCCGCACTTCCTGCCTGATTCATTACAATATATTGATCCACGGCAGTGCAAGACCGGCAAGTCAGTTATTTTACCAACTGAACTGAGAAGCTAGCTATTTAGCTACCAACTTTATTTGAAACAACAAGAGAGGGCAGAGGCTTGGAGATGTTTGAAGATAGCAGAGGATCTCTAAGGTTTTCCACAGTAGTTTAATTCAAGGTGGACTATGGCTTTTGCCTGTAGTGAGCTTCATGCCATAAAGCTTAGCGGCTGCATTGCTTCACCCAGGTTGGTGCTACATGTTTTTCAGAGGAGTTTACCAAGGGAAGAGGTGACCTGAATTCTAACTTGTTTCCCCCTTGGATCTAAGCATCGTTTCACCCCTGCTCAACCCACATCTCGGCCCGTCCTTCATCTGGGCTTAAACCCTTCATCTGGGCTTAAACCCTTCATCTGGGCCTCAACTCTTCATCTGGGCCTCAACTCTTCATCTGGGCCTCGACTCTTCACCTGGGCCTCAACTCTTCACCTGGGCCTCAACTCTTCACCTGGGCCTCAACTCTTCACCTTGGCCTCAACTCATCTGGGCCTCAAACTTATCTGGGCCTCAAACTTATCTGGGTCTCAAACCTTCACCTGGACCTCAACCCTTCATCTGGGCCTTAACCCTTCGGCTCCCGAATGGCGCAGGGGTCTAAGGCACTGCATCTCAGTGCTTGAGGCGTCACTACAAACACCCTGGTTCGAATCCAGGCTGTATCACAACTGACCGTGATCGGGAGTCACATACGGCGGTGCACAATTGACCCAGCGTCGTCTGGGTTTGGACGGTGTAGGCTGTCATTGAAAATAAGAATTTGTTCTTAACTGACTTGCCTAGTTTATTAAAGGTTAAAAAAAATGTATTTGTTTTTTTATCATCTGGGCCTCAATTCTTCATCTCAGCCTCAACCCTTCATCTGGGCCTCAACCCTTCATCTGGGCCTCGGTCGGTAGAGACGTGGACGGCACGGGTGAGGTAAGTGCACATGTAGAGTGTATCGGACACAGGATATGACCTGTTGGACTGGCACCTGCCTCTGTGGATGACTGTGAAAGACTGTGAATGACTGTGAAAGACTGTGGATGACTGTGAAAGACTGTGGATGACTGTGAAAGACTGTCGGTGACTGTGAAAGACTGTCGGTGACTGTGAAAGACCTTCCAGCTAGAAGTGTCAATAGGCTAACTGAAAGATTAGGCTGTTTTAAGAGTGTCATTGAGATTCTTGCTGTAATGAAAAGCTCTATACTAATTAAATATTTTATTATCATTATTATTATCATTAAATTACCGGACGTAGCTGTGTTAGCTGAAACAAACGTTGGTTAGGGGTTAGAGGTCAGAGTTAGTGTATATTACCGGGTGTAGGAAGTCCAGTAGCTGTGTTAGCTGGAACAGGCGTTGTGTACGGGTTAGGGGTTAGAGGTCACGGTTAGTGTATATTACCGGATGTAGGAAGTCCAGTAGCTGTGTTAGCTGGGAACAGACATTGTGTATGGGTTAGGGGTTAGAGGTCAGGGTTAATGTATATTACCGGGTGTAGGAAGTCGAGTAGTTGTGTTAGCTGGAACAGACGTTGTGTGTGGTGTTTTTCTCCGTGTTGGCTGGCCAGACGAACCAGCTCCTTGATGTAAGAGATCCTCAGCTCGTCAAAACACTTCTGATTCCTCAGACCCTCCACAGGGACTAAAAGACACAAAGCAATAAGCAAATATTGACCCAGATAATGATACAGTCACTTAGATTCAGTGTGTCAGTGATGTGACTCACTGATGCTGAAGAGGAGCAGAGCCTTCATACAGAGGAACTCTTCCTGGGTGACTCTGAGCACACAGAACCTCTGGGACAGCAGACGGAATTGGACACAGTGCTCATACATACTGGACACACGCATCCTCTGACTGGGGGGGGGGGGAGAGAGGAGAGAGACAGACAGACGGAGAGAAAGCGAGGGAGAGAAAGAGGGTGAGGAGAGAGAGAGTAATGTTTACTAATGTTTCCCTTGTTTATTTCCATTTTTTAAATTATCTATTCCATTTGATAATATGTGTTTCCCATGCTAATAAATTGAATTGAGAGGGAAAGAGAGAGAGAGGGAGTTAGGATGAGAGGGAGTTAGGATGAGAGGGAGTTAGGATGAGAGGGAGTGAAATTGATTGAGAGTGTTGTTATATAACCAATAATACAACATTTCAAATTTCAAACATTTCCCTTGTTTATTGTCTAGAGACAGAGAGAGATTGTCATCAATATTATATTCAGCAAGACAATAGTACTCACTCGTTGAAGATGAGGTCAGGAGCGAAGTAGAGCTCTCTAGCGTCTGTGTTTGTGTAAGACCTCCAGCCCAGAGCGAAAACCATCAACCCCAACCATGAAGACTGGATCACTGACATCTGGTCTTCTACATGCAGCTCTCTGAAACCTACACAGAGAGAACATCATCAACCCCAGCCATGAAGACTGGATCACTGACACCTGGTCTTCAACATGCAGCTCTCTGAAACCTACACAGAGAGAACACCATCATACCAGCCATGAAGACTGGATCACTGACATCTGGTCTTCTACATGCAGCTCTCTGAAACCCACAGTGCAGGGAGAATAAAATAGGTTATGAGTAGAGCCCCCTCTGGTGGGAAGGACATAGAAAACTGGAACTGAGGCTACATCACTGGTATCAGTCACACACAGACCAGCTGTTTGTACCCCAGCTCTCTCTATCACACCTGGGTTAGTGGGTTGGTACCATGTAGTAGTTAGGTAACAGTAGGATACATGGTTAGAGGGTTGGTACCACGTAGTAGTTAGGTAACAGTAGGATACATGGTTAGTGGGTTGGTACCACGTAGTAGTTAGGTAACAGTAGGAATACATGGTTAGAGGGTTGGTACCATGTAGTGGTTGGTAACAGTAGGATACAGGGTTAGTGGGTTTGGTACCACGTAGTAGTTTAGGTAACAGTAGGATACAGGAAGAGTGGTTTACCTGGCATGGCTTTAGCCCAGTTCACCACAGACACCAGTTGTCTCTCTCCCAGCTCATTGAGGCTGGACAGTAGGGAGGCGAAACAGTCTGGCTGGGAGGTGTCATGGCCTGCGTTGACCACTCCTGGCTCGATGGAACTCAGGACGTTGAGGAGGGAGGGGCGCAGGCTGGGGGAGAGGCCAAGAGCGGGAGCCTGCCGGGCAGCACAGCCTGCAGAGAGGGACATGAGATGAGAAAGGTGAATTGGAACATGAGATGGAGACAGGTGAATTGGAGACATGAGATGAGAACAAGGTGAATTGAGACATGAGATGAGACAAGGTGAATTGGGACATGAGATGAGACAAGGTGAATTGGGACATGAGATGAGCCAAGGTGAATTGGGACATGAGATGAGACAAGGTGAATTGGACATGAGATGAGACAAGGTGAATTGAGACATGAGATGAGACAAGGTGAATTGGGACATGAGATGAGACAAGGTGAATTGAGACATGAGATGAGACAAGGTGAATTGGGACATGAGATGAGACAAGGTGAATGGGACATGAGATGACAAGGTGAATGGGGACATGAGTGAGACAAGGTGAATTGGGACATGAGATGAGACAAGGTGAATTGACATGAGATGAGACAAGGTGAATTGGGACATGAGATGAGACAAGGTGAATTGAGACATGAGAATGAAGACAAGGTGGAATTGGGACATGAGATGAGACAAGGTGGAATTGGGGACATGAGATGAGACAAGGTTGAATGAAACATTGGATGCGAACAAGGTGACTTGGGACATGAGATGAGACAAGGTGAATTGGGACATGAGATGAGACAAGGTGAATTGGGACATGAGATGAGACAAGGTGAATTGAGACATGAGATGAGAGACAAAATGAGACCAGTTGAGACTGAATATGTGCTGCCTTGCATCCAGGGTTGGTGTAAATTCTGAATTGAGTTGTAACTGCTTTCTTAGTCAGGGCTCACTTGAAGAAATAGCATTCTGGTTATGAAAAATATTTTACATATGGTA
Source organism: Salvelinus sp. IW2-2015 (assembly GCF_002910315.2). Classification (NCBI taxonomy): domain Eukaryota; kingdom Metazoa; phylum Chordata; class Actinopteri; order Salmoniformes; family Salmonidae; genus Salvelinus; species Salvelinus sp. IW2-2015. The sequence continues at coordinate 21,799 of NW_019943609.1, forward strand.
ATATTGATCCTCACATTTAGCCTGTGGGGAAACGGTGGATAACTGTAGTCCCCCCGTCCTCTCTCCTCCCCTCTCTCCAGTCCTCTCTCCTCCCCTCTCTCCAGTCCTCTCTTTGCCGGGTGCCTGTGTTCCCCCCTCCACTACTCCTTTCAGCGGGCCAGCTCCCCTCAGCTTCCGGCCTGAAATGCACCACACACAGAAGTAGGACAGAGAGAAAGGCCCCATGACCACTAGGAGATACGAAGGAGTCTGAGGAGCAGGGTGGAGAAAAAGAAAGCTATTTTTCCATTCACATTACATCATTGCCTTAACATTTCGTTGTGGCTGGCCATGTGACATTCTTGGTCTGCAGCTCAAATTGACCGTAAATATCACAGTAGCCACTAGCCAGAAGGCACAAACTATTTAACAATGACAGAGACTTTTCTTCAGAAATATTACACTACTTGATAATGCAACAATTCACAAGCATGTACAGCGTACCCGGAAAGAATTCAGACGTTACTTATTCTAAAATTGATTTTTTTTTTTATTCCCTCAACATTCTACACACAATACCCCATAATGACAAAGCGAAAATGGGTTTTTAGAAATGTTTGCAAATGTATAAAAAAATTAATAAAAACTGAAATACCTTATTTACATAAGTATTCAGACCCTTTGCTATGAGACTCTAAATTCTGCTCAGGTTGATCCTGTTTCCATTAATCATCCTTGAGATGTTTCTACAACTTGATTGGAGTCCACCTGTGGTAAATTCAATTGATTGGACATGATTTGGAAAGGCACACACCTGTCTATATAAGGTCCCACAATTGACAGTGCATGTCAAAGCAAAAAACAAGCCATGAGGTCAAATGAATTGTCCGTAGAGCTCCGAGACAGGATTGCGTCGAGGCACAGATCTGGGGAACGCTACCAAAACATTTCTGCAGCATTGAAGGTCCCCAAGAACACAGTGGCCTCCATCATTCTTAAATGCAAGAAGTTTGGAACCACCAAGACTCTTCCTAGAGCTGGCCGCCCAGCCAAACTGAGCAATCGGGGGTGAAGGGCCTTGGTCAGGGAGGTGACCAAGAACCTGATGGTCACTCTGACAGAGCTCCAGAGTTCCTCTGTGGAGATGGGAGAACCTTCCAGAAGGACAACCATCTCTGCAGCACTCCACCAATCAGGCCTTTATGGTAGAGTGGCCAGACGGAAACCACTCTTTAGTAAAAGGTACATGACAGCCCGCTTGGAGTTTGCCAAAAGGCACCTAAAGACTCTCAGACTATGAGAAACAAGATTATTTGGTCTGATGAAACCAAGATTGAACTCTTTGTCCTGAATGCCAAGCGTCACGTCTGGAGGAAATCTGGCACCATCCCTATGGTGAAGCATAGTGGTGGCAACATCATGCTGTGGGGATGTTTTTCAGCAGCAGGGACTGGGAGACTAGTCAGGATCGAGGGAAAGATGAACGGAGTAAAGTACAGAGAGATCCTTGATGTAAACCTGCTCCAGAGCGCTCAGGACCTCAGACTGGGGCGACGATTCACCTTCCAACAGGACTATGACCCTAAGCACACAGCCAAGACAACGCAGGAGTGGCTTTGGGACAAGTCTCTGAATGTCTTTGAGTGGCCCAGCCAGAGCCCGGACTTGAACCCGATCGAACATCTCTGGAGAGACCTGAAAATAGCTGTGCAGCAACGCTCCCCATCTAACCTGACAGAGCTTGAGAGGATCTGCAGAGAAGAAGGGGAGAAACTCCCCAAATACAGAGGTGCCAAGCTTGTAGCGTCATTCTTGGGCTTCATGCCCAAGAATACTCGAGGCTGTAATTGCCCAATGTCCTTCAACAAAGTACTGAGTAAAGGGTCTGAATACTTATGTAAATGTGATATTTCCAGTTGTTTTTCTAAATAAATTTGCAAAAAAAAACATTTTTTTGCTTTGTCATTATGGGGTATTGTGTGTAGATTGATGAGGGGGGGGAAAACAATTCAGCATTTTTAGAATAAGGCTGTAACGTAACAAAATGTGGAAAAATTCAAGGGGTCTGAATACTTTCCGAATGCACTGTATGTGCAGACAACTAAAATGTTTATTTTCTTGTCTGTAGGCTACACTCATTACATTTTAGCTTCAAGACAAAAGTCCAGAGTTGCTCTAACCGCATGTTTTTATTAAGTACTGTAAACATATAAAAAATGAAGGATTAACCCTCTCATACAATATAAAAGTTCAAAAGGCCTACTTTACAACTAACCAGGCTTAATTTGTATCAATATCATGCAAATCATTACATGTGGCAAAGGCAAATTGTGACTGAAATATCAGTGACTCCGCTGCAATGAGCTGTTTTATATGGAAGCCCATACCTGCCACCCAAAAATAAAATTTGAATGCCTCTTGATTTGTCAACGTGCACAATTAATCTGATCAACTTTAGCCTACTGATAACAACCACAGCTGCAGGTGGGTGATTGTCATGGAATCAGTTTTAAACATGTCTGTAACAAATTGAATTACAAAACCTTGATGCATCTGCAAAAATCAACTATCATTCTGAGGACTAAGATGTCTAGTTTTTAATACATTTTTGCCTGAATGTTGTAAATCTTTCCATATTCTCATTACCGCAATGCATCTGGATTAAATTATTGGGTCATTTTATAAAATTGTACTTTAGAAAAAGATTTGAATAAAACACAAAATATGTCGCTGCAGTTTGTCCATAAATAGGGTTGCAAAGGGTCGGAAACTTCCCGTTATATTTCCAGAAATTTTCCGTGGGAAGTTAAGCCCGGGAATTTTGCTTAAATTCATCAAAAAAGTTAGCTCATAAAACAGTGAACCTTTTTTGTGGGATACACATAAGGCAATTCTAGGTCTTGTGGCACATTTTGGTTAAACTATCCCCAATTCAATGGAATTGCAACCCTCTGCATGCACAGTGCATTCTTCCATCACATGTACAGCTGATTCTCAAGATCTTGCACACTAATGAGATGCTATTGAGCCCACACTACTACACTGTCTGAGCCAAGGACTACATGCTTTCTGGTAAGTTTTGATTACAATACTGGGTGGGGGTGAATATACACTACCTTTCAAAAGTTTGGGGTCACTTAGAAATGTCCTTGTTTTTGAAAGAAAAGCTATTTTTTTGTTCATTAAAATAACAGTGTAGACATTGTTAATGTTGTAAATGAGTATCGTAGCTGGAAACGGCAGATTTTTTATGGAATATCTACATAGACGTACAGAGGCCGAAAATTCAGCAACCATCACTACTGTGTTCCAATGGCACGTTGTGTTAGCTAATCCAAGTTTATCATTTTAAAAGGCTAATTGATCATTAGAAAACTCTTTTGCAATTATGTTTGCACAGCTGAAAACTGTTGCCCTTATTTATTTATTACAAAAAAACACAAGGAGTAACATTAAATTATTAGAACATGAAGGACAAACAATACAGCATCAAGACACTATCAAACATGTATCAGTCTTTCCGCAACAGAGCCATCCTTATGTGTGAGGGTGCATGTGCATGGTAGTGATATAAAATATATGTCATAGTTTCCTTTTTCATGATCACAATCTTGTGAAACCCGAACCCTCCAAGATCCCCCCACAGTTCCCCAATAGCTGTCCCTCAACCATTCTAATGCCTTTTCAAAATCCTCTATAAATACCAGGCCTGGCTTCTTAGATGTTTCATGATGTTCTATTATTTCTAGTAGTTGTCATATATTATCTCCAATGTATCATCCATGTAAAAAACCTGTCTGATCAGGATGAACAATACCTGGTAAAACCCTTATAATTCTGAGTGCAGTGGTGGGCCGTCAGGGCCTGCAAGGCCTTCTCTGCTGGCCTAAACATCATCAGAATATATATATATTTTTTTAAATATATTTTCCCACAAATATGTATTAAATTATTCCCCAGAGTAAGAGTTATACTCTTCATTTCATAGCTTTCCTCTTGGTTGCACTGCTTCCAGCCCCAGGTTGAGATTTGGAGGGCTGGTCTTTATGTTAGATCTTTTATCCAATCATATTCAGCCATCATGTGTTGCCGGGGGTCTAAAATCTGCCCTCAGGCCTTCAGAATCAACAGTGCGGGCGCTTGTAGCTTATAGTGAATGGAAATTAAAATTTTGTGTCAACCAATCAGCTTTAGAGTTGGCTATTGTACGCCTCCTGGCTGGCTCCAGTGTTACACAGGAGCCAGCTAGCAGGCGTAGTGCGTGCACGTCTTTTGATTGGATTACCAATATTGAGAGGCAGGTCCTATGGGCAGGTCTATGCAGATCTAGGAAACTGAATTTGATAAACGAATTAATTCGCGTTCTACTAAGATGTTTTTTCAACCCACAATGGCGGAAGGAGGAGAAGATATCGATTTGGTCGAGGATATAATTATAACGCCATTCTCAAGACGAACTTTTCAAGAAAAGTTAGACATTGTAAGGAGAGGTCGCCCGACGCCACAAAGCCTGTCACAGGCGGGAAAGGGGTTCGTTCGCTCGCCACTTTCAAAGTTTCAACTACGANTACGAGCGCTGTCAATGGCTCACAGGCTCCGAGAAGCACTGCAAACTGTACTGCTGGGAATGCCTATTATTTGCAAGTGATCGATTTGGTGTTTGGAGCCACACTGGCTTTGCAAACTTGAGTTGTCTGTTAAACACTGTTTACCCAAGAATGTCAATTTGTCAATTTCAAGGTGACGCAACGCCTGGTTATACTGCGTTTCTGTCTAAATGTATAGTGTCTAGAGCCATGGCATCATAATGATGGTAATAAGAGGTGGATTAATTCGGGTGGGACTGTGTAGTACCTCACTGAAGGCCTAGGCCCCAGGCCCACGGCACGCCACTGTCTGAGTGCTATGCATTTCGCTAGTATTTTTGCATCACAACATTGAAGTGTAAGGGGCCTCCAATTTTTTAGATAGACTGGGTCTTTATATTTGCCATCTGGGTCTCGTTTTAATAATAGAGAAATCAGACCTTCCTGCTGAGTACCTGACAGACTACCATTTCTATAGTAGTTAAAACAATCTAACCATTGAGCTTTTATATATCAAAAAATACTTGATATACCTCTACCGGTATGCCATCAAGCCCTGGGGTTTTTCCAGACTGAATGGATTTAATAGCCTCAAAAGTTATTCCTCTGTAATTTGGCCTTCGCACTGATCTTTCTATACATTTGTTAATTTTCCATTTTTTATATTATTTGGAAAGAATTCCTTACCGTAATCTTCACTCAGTGGGAGAGGATGAGACGGAAAAGAGAACATCTGCCTAAAATAATTAGCTTCCTCTTTTAAAATATCATTCGGAGTATCATAGATGACTCCGTCTTCAGTAACGAGTTTCTGCAAATTCTTTTTGTTTGCGTTCCTGTATTGGAGATTCAGGAAGAATTTTGTGCATTTTTCTCCATATTCCATCCAGTTTACTTTATTTGTAATAGATTACATTAGATCATTCTTGAATAAGTTCCTCAAGTTCCTTTTGTTTTTCCTCTAACTTATTTTGTATCTCTGTAGTATCGTTTTTATTGCCATCTACCTGTACTACTAGTTCATGGATTTCCCTTGTTAGTCTTGCTTCTTTAGCCAGAAACGTTTTTTTATTATTGATGAAAATTGAATTGAATGACCCCTGAAGGTACATTTAAAGGTATCCCAAACAATAAGGGGATTTGCTGAACCTATATTATACTGGGAAAATTAAGTTATAATTAATTTTGTCTTAGTTAAAAATAAGTTGTCCTCCAGTCAATTTTTATTAAATTTCCAATATCCTCGTCCACGTGGAAAATCTATAAGTTATGTGATGATGATCCGATCGCATTCTCTCCTATTCAAACTTTTTTAACCTTTGATGCAAGAGAGAAAGAGACAAGAAAGTAGTCAAGACGACTAGCGTGATTAAGTCTCCTCCATGTATATCTCACTAGGTCGGGGTTTTTTAGTCTCCAAATATCCACTATTTCTAATGTGTCCATAATATTTGTGATTTCCATAAGGGCACGGTGATGATAGTTTGTAGAGTGATTACCTAACGGTCCATTGATGTACTTAACACTGTGTTATAGTCTCCTACCATAATGATTAGATCATTTGTTGCCTGTAAGTTCAATAAATTGGTATAAATGTTTTCGAAGAAGTGTGGATCATCCTGATTTGGACCATATAAATTAATGAGCCAAAGCTCTTTTTCGTCCACTTTCATGTTCAAAAGGATCCACCTTCCTTGCGAATCATTCCTGATTATTTTCACATTCAGATCGACATTTTTGTTAATTAATATCATCACACCCTTTGAGTTCCTTTGTCCATGACAGAAAATTATTTCACCACCCCATTCCTTTTTTCACGCAACTTCATCTAAGAATGTAGAGTGAGTTTCCTGTAAACAGTATATGTTATATTCCTTTTCTTTTAGGCATGTAAAAACTGATCTTTTTTTTAATAATCTGCCAAACCATTACAATTATAACTAGCTATACTTATTTCACCCCTAGACACTATTCTCAGGCTAAATTTACCATAATTAGTGCTTGTAAAGTTACTGCCATCAGAGGTATTGTGAAGGTCAAAACTACAGCTTTCAAATGTCTGATTTTTAGAATTCAAAAAATAGGTTCTAGTCATATTTGTTTTGTTCCCTTGCCTGTTTGCCTGTGAGCCAATGCCACAGATACTAGAAAATTTAGACAAATTATGTTTGTAACAAATCTGAGTAGGTTGATGAGTATGATATTGGATGTGATTTAGTGAGAGTGTGTACGATGTCTGTGTAAGAGTAACACTGTGTGATGTCCAAATAAATAATAACTCTGCCAATTTGCATGGTTGAGTGTCTGTGTGTAACATGTAGTGCGTATAGACTTAATATTCATAATTGTGATCCATATCGTATCACCATCATAGTTGCATCATAATTACCTTTAACATAATTGAAAAACACATCCCAGCATTTCCATAGCAATTGACGTTTCACATGATCATGAAAGAGACCTTGCATTACTCTAGAGACGGCTTCACTACAGTACAAATGTATTCCGCACAATATGTTATTATTCCCCAATGCCCCTATTCTGATATCTTCCCCTTGCTTGTTGTAAACATATATAAACTTGTAGACAAATACATAAAATAGACAAACAATAAACACATTAAATTATAAAACAGTTCTCGACAATAGAGAGAGAGGGAGAGAAGAGAGAAATAGAGAGAAGAGAGTGAGATCAGGTGTGTGTGTGTGTATAAGTCTGTATGTGTAAGCAAGCATGTAGTTGAGTACGTGTGTGTTCATATCCACTTCATAATGTTCAGATAATTTAAACAGTTCCCATACCTTCTTTTTCTTCGTAACCTGAAGTCCCTGTAGAATTCAGTACAGCCACGGTGTTATGGAGCTGTCTCGGAATAGCTGTCAGTCTATAAAGAGTTTGTCCACAACGATAAAGGCACGCCTACCATCCTTCCTTTGTTGTCTTATTACCGGATACAGTCTCTTACGAAGTTTGTTCATCTCCTTTGGAAATTGGTCATTGAGACCGAATTTGATCCCTTTAAGCTCCCTTCCTCTGCTTTTGATCAGCTCCTTTTGTTGGTAGTGCTCAAATTTTGCGATGATCTGTCGGGGACCCTTGGTCTTGTCGCTCCGAGCTCCAAGTCTGTGTACTAGGTGGAAAGCCACCTTGTTTACAGTCTCTATAGGAAGTATCAAGGCGGATTGCATGAATTCTCTGATTGCGCCCTCTGGATTATTGGATGCGTCCTCAGGAATACCAGGAAAAATTACATTTTCACGCATGCTACGACTTTGTATGTCTGGTAGCGTCTTCTTCATCACCCTGTTTTCCCTGAGTAGACCATCCATGTTGGAATCGTGTATTTTTACCTTGGCTGTGAGTGTCTTGTTTTCTCTTTGGAGTTTGAGAAGTTCACTCTGGCTGAACTTCAAAATCCCCCTCAGTCCTGCTACCTCCTCACACAACCTTTCCATTGTTGCATGGATTCCAGCCAGAGCACTAGCCTCTACCTCAGTGGTAAGAAAATCGTCCGTGTCTGTAGATTAATCTGTTTTTCTTTTTTTGTCGGGTTAGTTATTTTGTGAGGTGGTCGGATCTTTCCATGAAGGAGTATGTTGTTCCTCCATAGCGTAAAGCTGTTGGTACTCGTCGATTTCCCTCAGGATCTCCTTGGTATCCAGATGGGCTCTATTCTGCAACCAGTTGTTTTACAAAAAAGATAACAATGAGTCTTTCCCACGACGACGACAGGTGTCTGTAGTACAGCCAGCTAGCACTCGCGGAATCCACGCAATAAAATGAACACAAACTTGCAGTCCCAGCCGTAAAGGCTAACCGCATTGTGGAATCCTTAGTAACAAAACTTTAGTTTGGATTAAAATCGATTTAATGAAAATGTTTTAATGTAAACAACAAACCGAGTGTAGACAGTACAGTGTCCTGTTGCACGCTCTGATACAGTGTAGTTATTCCCTCCGCAAGGCAATCAAACAAGTGAAATGTCGGTATAAGGACAAAGTGGAGTCGCAATTCAACGGCTCAGACACAAGAAGTATGTGGCCTGTTGTCCTTATTAAAGAAGCAATAAAACGGGCCTTCTTTAGACTAGCTGAGTATCTGGAGCATCAGCATTTGTGGGTTCAAATACAGGCTCAAAATGGCCAGAAACAAAGAACTTTCTTCTGAAACTCGTCAGTCTACTCTTGTTCTGAGAAATGAAGGCTATTCATTGCGAGAAATTGCCAAGAAACTGAAGATCTCGTACATCGCTGTGTACTACTCCATTCACAGAACAACTCAAACTGTCTCTAACCAGAATAGAAAGAGGAGTGGGAGGCCCTGGTGCACAACTGAGAAGGAGGACAAGTACTTTAGAGTGTCTAGTTTGAGAAACAGATGCCTCACAGGTCCTCAACTGGCAGCTTCATTAAATAGTACCCGCAAAACACCAGTCTCAACGTCAACAGTGAAGAGGCGACTCCGGGATGCTGGCCTTCTAGGCAGAGTTGCAAAGAAAAAGCCATATCTCAGACTGGCCAATAAAAAGAAAAGATTAAGATGGGCAAAATAATACAAACACTGGGGGTGCTTTTGTGGTGGTAAAGTGGGAGATTTGTACAGGGTAAAAGGGATCTTGAAGAAGGAAGGCTATCACTCCATTTTGCAACGCCACACAATTATTATTTCAATTTAAAATCATTATTTATAACCTTGTCAACGTCTTGACTATATTTCCTATTCATTTTGCAACTCATTTCATTTCTAAGTGACCACAAACTTTTGAACGGTAGTGTATGTTATATGACATTATTTTTTGTTAACTATTAGATAGTAGCCTACAGAAAAGTGTGTTTAAATCATTTCTAACTTGTTAACAATTTCTGCTAGTTAGTTTTTGCTACCATGTGCGTTTTAGCTTGCATTTTTAGCTTGTTTTAGCCTGCTAACTGAGGAGTGTTAATACACCTGTTCCATACTTCTTTCATTTTAAAACCTGTATCTTACAAAAGGAGTTGTTTAATCTAATTATTTATCTGTACATTGAATTGTATTTGGGGTTTTTTTACTCATTTTTTTCTAATCTTTACAGGAAAATGCCACGGGCACTATCTGATGTGTGGAGACATTTCACTGCAGCTAATGTAGAAGGAAAAGCTGAGTACATTTGCAAATACTGTGCCAAATCATATGTGAAGAATGCAACAAAGATGCAGACTCATCTGGCCAAGTGCATAACTGTCCCTCCCTGACAGTGAAGATGGCGCCTCAGAGTCTGATGTTCACGAGGTGTACATTTTGAGGAGGTCCAGGGAGAAGACATAGAAGGCTGAGAGGAAGACAACCAAAGCTGTATGTATGCTGAAAATGCTTTTGGTGCGATGCAATGAATCATTGAGGATCATTCATTATTCCCTTTATTTTGTTGTCCAGTGAAATCATCCCATGTGAAGAGTCAACTAATTTAATTAAAGTTCAATGAGAAACGAAATGTTTTTTTTATTTCTATTGGAAGGATTTAATCATTTGCAATTATGTCTACTTATGATAAGGTAAAAGGTTTATGTTTCTGTCTCCATATGATATGGTAAATATATCCAATGCAAAAAACATCTACATTTAAATGGTATCACTATTCATTTGCATATATTTCCGTTAATTCCCATATATTCCAGTTAATTTCCACGGAAAGTTTCCACCTCTGAAATTACCCCAAAATGTGCATCCCTATCCATAAATCATAAACATTTTATACTAGTTGAAGTTTACATTAAACTATAATATTTATTACGTGCAAATCATTACCGTAACACTTTTTCAACTTCCTGTAGAAACTCCATAAAGCTTTATTCACCCATGATGCCTATCTAGAGGAGTAGTAGAATTTAATTTATCTACTTATATGCCTTCAGAATGAGGTTCTAATTCTCAAACAACCCCTTTACCCCATTTGGCCTTTTCATTACTGAAATGGCTAACAAGCTCAAATTTAGAAAAAAGTCAAATTTAATTGAATTATAATTGTATAATTTAATTTTGAATATTTTTATTTTCAGTGTTATTTTTTTTTTAAATCAGGCATTTTCATTCGGGAAGCAATGTAAAAAATATTGGCAATTGATTTGTTTATTACTTTTTTGGGATTGTTGCGGTGATGAGAATTTTGTGGAATTTGTGGTAAAATGCATAATATCTGATAAAACAACATAATGATAATTATGAAATATGTCAGTACTGATCCAGGTAGCCTAGAGAAGCCTGAGCCCTCTGATCCCATCTGGGCCGGGGGAAACGTACATGTTTTATAGCCTGAGCCCTCTGATCCCATCTGGGCCGGGGGAAACGTACATTCTGTCCCCCAAGACTTCGAGGCCCCAAAGGACTCTGCCCCACAAGACTCGGTCCCCACAAGGCTCTGGCCCCACAAGGAAGTAAAAACCTAAAAACACCCTCGCAGGCACTCACAACACACATAACAGAATGGATATCAATCCCCTTAGCGGCTTGTTTATGGTCCCCAGGAAGCAAACACTGGCGCAGCCTAACGACTGCACATCGACAACTGAGAGAAGAACGTCCCTCCTGCGGTCTCAACAAGCTCCGGTCGAATGAGCCTCAAAGTAACAACTTTTACTAAACATACCAGACTGTTAAATGAAGAGAGAAAGAGATCATGAAAAGGGGAGAAGAGGGGACAGAGATAAAGAGGGAACGCTAGACACCCTACTATTTTGGTTAACAGGTCTTTGAAAAAGCAGGAATCATGATAGGCTTAGTTAGGTTTAATTTACCATGTTTTACTCCCTATCAGTGACTTTCATTGGTAGAAGTTCGGGGGAAAAAGCACTGCTTTCAGCTGCCTTTGGGGATTTTGACAGCAGTAGCCTACTTTCAATCTGCCACACACAAGAGTGGGAGAAGCGTCTGTGCAAAAGAAGTCACAGCAATGGTGCACACACAGACAGAGAAGCACCAGGGAGGGGTGTGCGTGAGAGAGGAGGGAAAACGTTACGTCGGGATGCACTGTGCCGCAGCAAGGCAAAATGGTGCTGGACGTCGTCGGCAACAGCCAAAACGTCATCTAGAGAGAACTCAAGGGGCCAAAGCAGATATCACTGAACAAATTGGCAACACTGTTGAACACGGTAGTGAGCAGATGGCCCACAGGTCTCAGAGTGGCGGGGGGGGGGGGGTTCCGGGCCAGATTTTCCTGATCTGTACGGCTAACCTTAAAGGGTACACCAGAAATCTGAAACGGTGCGACGA
>NW_019943609.1:33633-38354 GCF_002910315.2 Salvelinus sp. IW2-2015
GGAGAATGCTAGACACACACATTGTATTTTGGTTACAGTCTTGAAAAAGCAGGAATCATGACTAGGGCTTAGGTAGTTTAATTTACCATGTGTTTACTCCCTATCAGTGACTTTCATTGTAGAAGTTTCGGGGGAAAAAGCAGCTGCTTTCAGCTGCTTTGGGAGTTTTGACAGCATGTAGCTACTTTCTCATTCTGCCACACACAAAGTGGGAGAAGCGTCTGTGCAAAAGAAGTCACAGCAATGGTGCACACACAGACGAGAAGCACCAGGGAGGGGTGTGCGGTGAGAGAGGAGGGAAAACGTTACGTCGGGTGCAGCTGTGCCGCAGCAAGGCAAAATGGTGCTGTGAATCGTCGGCAACAGCAAAACGTCATCTAGAGAGAACTCCAGGGCCAATAGCAGAATCACTGAACAATATTGGCAACACTGTTTGTAACACGTGTAGTGATTTCAGATGATGGCACCACAGGTCTCAGAGTGGCGGGGGGGGGGGGTCTTCAGTGTTTCTGATCTGTAGTCGCTAACCTAAAGGTGACACCAGAAATCTACGGTGCGACGTAGCATAGTGTCTCGACGTTGCTTTTTTGTTATTAAAGGGGAGGCTCCTTGTAGTACGCACTGACATCGACGGACCCCTCCTGCGGGGCAGTGTTGTGAAGGCAATGAAGTTTGCTTGGTTCCTTGATCTGATCAACCAGTAAAGGCTATAGGCTATGCATCAAAGAAGCCTATTTGCATTGATAAGAAATATAAAATCTAAGCTACGGTTCAAACAATAAACCAACGACATTGTAGCCTTGTTAGAATCTACCCAAAAAGGTATTTGTTTTAGGCAGTAATAACTTGTGATTACAGGTTTATTGTGAAATGGTAGAAACTGCTGTAGGCTACTCTAGTCTCTAGCTTTCTTCTCCTTGATCAAAACATGCCTTCTATTTTTAGCTGATGTGGGTAAATACACAAGCAGCGTATCCAACTGGGATAAGGTTTTAGGTTTACACCGGCAAGTAGAAGAATATTACGTGGTATATTTTTGTATAATATTATCATATTCCGTTTTTTATTTTTTATATACAAAACTAAAATCCCGCTCACACCCACGTACACGCAAGTAGATCAACGGAGTGGAGCTTGTAGTAAACCTAACCAACAGTCCAGATGCTTAGTTCTAGTGTATGTCATAGTAATAAATCAGCTGTAAGGTCATTAAAAACAACTCCAGATCCTGTTCTAGTGATGTCATAGTAATAAATCAGCTGTAAAGGTCATTAAACAACTCCAGATCCCTAGTTCTAGTGGATGTCATAGTAATAAATCAGCTGTAAGGTCATTAAACAACTCCAGATCCTAGTTCTAGTGGATGTCATAGTAATAAATCAGCTGTAAGGTCATTAAAACAACTCCAGATCCTAGTTCTTGGTATGTCATAGTAATAAATCAGCTGTAAGGTCATAAAACAACTCCCAGATCCCTAGTTCTAGTGTATGTCATAGTAATAAATCAGCCTGTAGGTCATTAAAACAACTCCAGATCCCTAGTCTAGTGGATGTCATAGAATAAATCAGCTTGTAGGTATTAACAACTCCAGATCCCTAGTTCTAGTGGATGTCATAGTAATAAATCAGCTGTAGGTCATTAAAACAACTCCAGATCCTAGTTCTAGTGGATGTCATAGTAATAAATCAGCTGTAGTCATAAACAATCCAGATCCTAGTTCTAGTGGATGTCATATAAAATCAGCTTAAGGTCATAAACAACTCCAGATCCCTAGTTCTAGTGGATGTCATAAATAAATCCGCTGTAAGGTCATATAAAACAACTCCAGATCCCTAGTTCTAGTGGAATGCATAGTAATAAATCAGCTGTAAGGTCATTAAACAACTCCAGATCCCTAGTTAGTGGATGTCATAGTAATAAATCAGCTTGTAAGGTCATTAAAACAACTCCAGATCCCTTTCTAGTGGATGTCATAGTAATAAATCGCTGTAAGGTCATAAACACTCCAATCCCTAGTTCTAGTGGTGTCATAGTCATAAATCAGCTGTAAGTCATTAAAAACAACTCCAGATCCCTAGTTCTAGTGTATGTCATAGTGAATAAATCAGCTGTAAGGTCATTAAACAACTCACGATCCCTATTCTAGTGGATGTCATAGTAATAAATCAGCTGTAATCATTAAACAACTCCAGTCCCTAGTTCTAGTGTATGTCATAGTAATAAATCAGCTGTTAAGGTCATTAAAACAAATCCTGGAAAACTCTAGGAAGGATGAAAACATGAAAACCCTTTACACATAGAGAACAACTGGGTTGACAGAGACTAACAGGGCTGAGCTGCTGTGTATGGTGTTGTATGGCCTTTACATCTGTAATTAAAAAGATACTCATACAGTGTCATCACTATTGTGTAATTGATTAATTCAAGCCAATCATTTTGGATTAAAAAGGCCTTAGTAGCCTACACGAAGTTTTGATCACATTCACATTTTCTCAGAACACAAATAAATTGGCCTATTTATGCATAGGATGCACGTAGCTCAGGCTATAAAAACATGTACGTTCCCCCGGCCCAGGATGGATCAGAGGGCTCAGGCTATAAACATTCGAGAAGTCCTTGTGGGGGACCAGAAGTCCTTGTGGGGACCAGAAGTCCTTGTGGGGGACCAGAAGTCCTTGTGGGGACCAGAAGTCCTTGTGGGGGACCAGAAGTCCTTGTGGGGGACCAGAAGTCCTTGTGGGGGACCAGTAGTCCTTGTGGGGGACCAGAAGTCCTTGTGGGGACCAGAAGTCCTTGTGGGGACCAGAAGTCCTTGTGGGGACCAGAAGTCCTCACAAGGATAGTAAAACAAGGACAATTCAGATGTGGGGACATTTCTCCAGTACCCACAAGAGAAAAGGCTATTTTAGGGTTAGGGGTTAGGTGTAAGAGTTACAGTTAGGGAACATAGGATTTTGAATGGGAATCAATTGTTTGGGCCCCACAAGGATAGTAAAACAAACGTGTTTGTGTGTGTGTGTGTGTGTGTGCATGGGGCTCCCGAGTGGTGCAGCGGTCTAAGGCACTGCTTCTCAGTGCCAGGGGCGTCACTACAGACCCTGGTTCGATTCCAGGCTGTATCACAACCGGCTGTGATTGGGAGTCCCATAAGGCGGCGCACAATTGGCCCAGGGTCGTCCGGGTTAGGGTTTGGCCATCATTGTAATTAAGAATTTGTTCTTAACTGACTAGCCTAGTAAAATGAATGTAAACAAAGTGATATATGTGAGTGCATGCATGTGTGTGTGTATGGCTCACCCTCTGCAGCCCTCTTGAAGAACACCTTGCAGCTCCCACAGGTAACAGCTCCATAGTGACAGCCTGACGCCTCATCTCCACATACCTTACACACCCTCCGGTCAGAGAAATACACTGGCAACATATCCTCACATCTGAAACACACACACATCTGTAAACACCTAACACTCTTTCAGATCTTACAGATACTCTCACTGGCAACATATACACACATCTGTAAACACACACACACCTGTAAACACACACACACCTGTAAACACACACACATCTGTAAACACCTAACACACCTGTAAACACACACACATCTGTAAACACACACACATCTGTAAACACACACACATTGTAAAACACAACACACATCTGTAAAACACCAACACACACCTAGTAAACACCCACACATCTGGCTAAACACACCACACATCTGTAAACACACACCACATCTGTAAAACACACAACACATCTGTAAACACACACACACCTGCTAAACACACACACACAGGTAAACACACACATCCACACCTGTACCACACGCACACACAACTCTGTAAAACACACACGGACAGTAGACACCCACAACAGCAATCGTAACACCACACCTAACCATGTATCTCTAGACTTAGTCAGACGCTAGCACCTTACATCAACACACACACACACACAACACACACACACACACACACACACAGCACACACACACACAGATACACCACACAGATGACACACATACATTGACCTGAAATCACCCCAACACCACACCCTACACTATTTTCAGATTTACAGCTACACCCTCACATCCTGGAAACGCCCACCTACCTGCCTATACCTGCCTATATGCACCATACCCTGCCTATTGCTGTGGGATTGAGTTCATTGCAGGGTTCTTTCTAATTTCTGTTAGAAAACACAGCAGAATCTGTTACCAGATGGTGTGGAATACGCTCAGATCCAATATTCCATACTTTTGAGCTTATAACAAAATCTGACCAAACGTTACATTTTAAATTTAGCCAGGCTACCCGTTTAAAAGGCGCTGCACTTTCCTGATTTGGCCCGTTTTAAATGGGTTATTAAAAAAAATGCTAGGCGACCCTGACCTGATTCAAACGTGAAGTTGGTTTCGGCGAGGTGTGGTTTGATGTGGGTCACCTGCCGTGTGTGTTTGATGTGCGGGTACCTGGCTGTGGTTTGATGTTTGGTTACCTGCGTGTGGTTTGATGTGCGGTACCTGTGACTGTGTTTGCAGGTGAAGGGGAGACAAAATTATTTTGCCAATACTGTCAGTAAAGGCTGGTGATGCGCTGTGACCTGTCAAATTCGCTGGTTGCCTTGGATAGCCCTTTCTATAAATGAAATGGTCCTTGAATGTTGAATTAATTCAACTTGATCAATATTCCCGCCTAGCTAGAATCTTTGACGGACCATCC
>NW_019943609.1:38379-60663 GCF_002910315.2 Salvelinus sp. IW2-2015
CACACACACAGATGATTGATTAGACAAGACTTACGTGGTTGTTGTGTGTGTGTGTGTGTGTGTGTGTGTGTGTGTGTGTACGTGTGTGTGGTGTGTGTGTGTTGTGTGTGTTGTGTGTGTGTGTGTGTGTGTGTGTGTGTGTGAGAGAGTGAGGTGAGTGAGGTGCTGCGTAGATTCCCTCACCTGCGAGGAGGTCCTGTCAGACAGCCGAGGCCTAGCGAAGAACATAAGAGAATCCCATGGAAGTTGTTGAGTTTCTCTTGTCCTACCAGGTCCACCTGGGAGGAAATGAACCAGAAAACTTAGGTCGCGACTAACTAGTCTGTGTTACTAAACTAACTAGTCGTGTTGACTAAACTAAACTAGTCTGGTACTAAAAACCTAAAAACTAGGGGGGTCCTTGGTTGGTTAAACCTTAAAACTAACTAGTCTGTGTACAAACTAAACTAGTCTTGTTACTAACTAAACTAGTCTGTGTTAACTGAACTAACTAGTCTGTGTTAGCTGAACTAACTAGTCGTGTTACTAAACTAACTAGTCTGTGTTACAAACCCTAAACTAGTCAGTGTTACTACATTACATTTACTAAACTAACTAGTCTGGTACTAAAACCAACTTACGTGAGGAACACAACACAGAACATGTACAACCCCGGCCAAATCTCAAGCACCCCCGCAAGCAAAGCTTGCCCAATTCCCCAAAGACTAGAGGCATTAAAGACTAGAGCATTAAAGACTAAGGCTTAAAGAACTAAGGTTATTAAAACTAGAGCATTAAAGACTAGAGACATTTAAAGACTAGAGGTATTAAGACTAGACATTAAAACATAGGAGGAATTAAAGACTAGAGGTATAAGAACTAGAGTATTAAAGACTAGAACATTAAGACTAGAGGAATTAAGACTAGAAGATTAAAGACTAGAGGATTAAAGAATAGAGAGACATTAAAGAACTAGGGTTATTAAAGACGTAGAGGAATTAAAGAGACATTAAAAGACTAGGGAATTAAAAAGGACTAGAGGTATAAAGACTAGAGGTATTAAAGACTAGAGGATTAAAGACTAGAGGAATTAAAGACTAGAGGAATTAAAGACTAGAGGTATTAAAGACTAGAGGTATTAAAGACTAGAGCATTGAAAGACTAGAGACATAAAGACTAGAGGCATGAAAGACTTAGAGACATTAAAGACTAGAGGATTTAAGACGTAGAGCATTAAAGACTAGAGGGTAAATAAGAACTAGAGGAATTAAAGACAGAGGAATTTAAAGGACTAGAGGAATTAAAGACTAGAGGGTATATTTAAAAAGACTAGAGCATGAAAGACTAGGAGAAATTAAAGACTAGAGAATATTAAAGATAGAGGTATTAAAGGACTAGAGAACATTAAAAGACTAGAGAATTAAAGATAGAGATATTAAAGACTAGAGACATAAAGATAGAGGAATAAAGACTAGGACATTAAAGACTATAGGTATTAAAAGACTATGAGACATTAAAGACTAGAGGAATTAAAGACTAGAATATTAAAGACTTAGGAGACATTAAAGACTACATCACCCCACAGCCTTGGCAATAAGTCTGATATTATTATTAAAGCTGTAATATATAACTTTTTGGGCAACCCGACCAAATTCACATTGAAATGTAAGTTATAGATCTGTCATTCTCATTGAAAGCCAGTCTAAGAAGCGGTAGATCTGTTCTATGTGTACTATTTCTATGCTTCCCGTTCTTAAGTTTCGTTTTTGTGCACCAGCTTCAAACAGCTGAAAATACAATATTTATGGTTATGGAAAATATATTTCACAGCGGTTTAGATGGTACAGTTATTTTCTACACTTTACTTGCTTGTTTTATCACATTAACTGAAATTAAGCAAACTATTAGAATTTGATCAACCAGGAAATGTCTGAGCGATTTCTGCACAGTGCATCTTTAAGTGGTGAGTGTTGTCTAATGTCCTACTGGGCCTTGTGGATTGAGACTAAATACACCTGGTTAGTTGAAGGCCAGAGGAAAGTCAGCTGGAAGCCTATTACTCTAATACTCATTAAATAAACACTGGTTAGGAAGGTAAAAGGTGGTGTCAGAGCCAGACACACTGCTGAGTAGTAGTCATGAGACCGGCCATGCTGGAAAGGACAGTGGCAATAACCTATCACTTGCAGTCTGTCCTCTCCAGCATGGGGATATTGTAGTGAGTCTCTGTGGCAGCTGGTGCAGGGAATTAGGTCATTATAACAGATAGCATAAATGTTATTATAATCTGGGTGGTTTGAGCTCTGAATGCTGATTGGCTGACAGGCATGGTATCAGACAGTATACCATGGGTATGACAAAACGTTTATTTTTTACTGCTCAGGAGTTTGCGGTATATTTATTTAACTAGGCAAGTCAGTTAAGAACAAATTCTTATTTTCAATGACAGCCTAGGAACAGTGAGTTAACTACCTTGTTCATGGGGCAGAACGACAGATTTTTATCTTGTCAGCTCGGGGATTCGATCTTGCAACCGTTCAGTTACAAATCCAACGCTCTAACTCTAACCAGATATGGCCAATATACCACAGCTAAGGCCATATACCACACCCCCTCGTGCCTTTTTGCTTCATTGAATTTGACATATTATAACATCTGATATTACTGTTGTTTTGTTATGATTACATAGTTAGAGAAGCTCCCATTGACTTGCCTCTGGTCCGCTTGGTCTTATGTGAAAACAAACAAAGAAACAATTTAAATAAAATGTCTTATAAAGAGTATATCTACCTCAGTCTGGCGTCAGCACCCATCCATCCAGAACTCTCCTTCTTGATAGCGGAGTGATACACTTGTTGAAGACCGCTTTCATGCATCACACTTTGGTAACTTTGCTCCTGGACACGACCCTCTTGTGACATCCCATGGTCATAGTCCTGATAGTTAACCCCAGGGGGACAGACTTTACGTGCTCCACAAGACATGCAATTTCCGTTGTCCAAATATTTACAGAACCAAGATCCACCCGCCACCGGACAGGGTCCCTCGTGCCCTGGTTCGGTTTTGTTAAGGCTGCTTTTGATGAGGCCATTGACGGTCGATGGATCCGTATAATCCCTACCGAATAACGTGTCTGGGGCGTCTTTACGGAATGGAGAACTTAAAGGTAACAGTTCGTCAAACTGAGAGGGCACCGAGAGCGCATTAGCGTTATCCAGATTCACGAACATGTCCGAGTTTTTACGGAGACCTCGGGCCATTTCCAACTCGTGCATAGGCCTCGTCACCTTCCATGCGCTGTCCCTTTCGCGCTCCAGGGTCTGTAAAAAACCGACATAATTTTGTCCACAAATGTCTTGATGTACCTCGAACGATGGCCTGAGTTCATTTGATTGAAGTATCGTTTTCCTCTGCATCTGGGTGGTTAACTCTGAGGTCATACTTGCGCCA
Source organism: Salvelinus sp. IW2-2015 (assembly GCF_002910315.2). Classification (NCBI taxonomy): domain Eukaryota; kingdom Metazoa; phylum Chordata; class Actinopteri; order Salmoniformes; family Salmonidae; genus Salvelinus; species Salvelinus sp. IW2-2015. The sequence continues at coordinate 41,809 of NW_019943609.1, forward strand.
GCTCCAAACTCTGGAGATGACTCCTCGGAGACTGAAAAACGGTTTCCATGATTTGGGCCGCTGTCTGCAGAGAAGGCAGGGCCGCTCCGTCCATTATCCACTATCTCGTTTAACTGCGAACTCAAACCTAAAGACACTGACACCGCGTCACATAACTCCTTGGCTGTATCTGATATATTGGTGCAACTCTGCATTGTTGTTTTGATTTCTTCCTAGGCGCGGACAGTTCCAAAAAAAGACGCGCTCTCGAGGTCTCCGGTTTTCACAGTAGGCCTAAAGCACGAGGAGCTACTACATTTTTTCCCGTGGGGAGAGTAGACGCAACTACGTTAAATCGTAACGTAACCGTGTAACCAGAGACTCCTGTTATGTCGGGCCACCACCTATAACCTCCCCGAGCTGAACTACGGGAGACTACAGTACATGAACAACAAATCCCTTCTACGCCTCTGCGTTTCGCTCATTCGTTGTGACCTCGGGGAGGGAAACGCTGGCGCGTGTCCAAGTTGTGACTCGTGTAGGGTAAAGTGCATTCTCTACCGTGTTATTATTGTGTGTTTATAACACCGTGTTCTACATCTATCAGTTACTTATTTGACCGTTACAATTCTGACTGTAAAGTATATTTAAAATATATTTTTAATAAAGTTGTAGAGAGACTGAGTGTTGTTGCTGGTTCGTCTTATCTCACAGTCAAAACAGACGTGTGCACTCTTCCTCTTCCTCTTCCTCCAGTGCAATAACACAACAATAGTGAGTTGTCCGTGTTTTTCTGACCCACAGACACTCCTGTAATCTGTTTAGAAACAGTGAATGAGCGATATGGCACATCCGTTGTTCTGTTTGTGTCACATGACAGCAACGTGTCAGCTGTCATAAGATGACTAACAATTATATGGCATCTGTTATGACAGCATTTTGAACTTATGTAGCCTATCTTACAACGTAACTTATTTTCCTGAAAAATGTACTTACTATGACTGAAACTGGTTGTCCCACCTAACTATATGTGCTCTTGAGTGGCGCAATGCGTCACTACAGATCCTGGTTCGATCCCGGGCTGTATCACAACCGGCCGTGATCGGGAGTCCCATAGTGCAGCGCACAATTGGCCCCGCGTCGTCCAGGTTAGGGGAAGGTTTAGGCCGTCATTGTAAAATAAGAATTTGTTCTTAACTGACTTGCCTAGTTAAATAATGGTTAAATATTAAACAATTTTAAGATGAATTCACTAACTGGGAGTCTGCTCTTGTAACTGAGCTGTTCAATGGCCTACTTCCCACAGAAGATAACTGTATTTTCCCCAGAGAGGGATCTTGTCTTCCAGCGTAGTAGACCTCAGATTTCATAACACTTTAAAAAACTAAAAGACGATGTTGATTCAACGTCAGGCAGCCAGCTGCAATAGGATTGTGAGTTTTGCTCGAGAACATTCTTGTTGAACAAACTCACAATCCTATTGCAGCTGGTTGCCTTACAATTCTACGTCGAATCAAAATATATATATATTTTTTTACAGCGCTTACTGTTTACTATCAGTCATAACAGGCCTACTGAAAAACACACACTCCTTACAAACAAATGTCACACACATACTGCAGACACACACACACACAAACACTGCAGACACAAACACAAACACATGACACACACACACACAAACACATGACACACACTGCAGACAAACACATGACACACACACTGCAGACACACAAACACACACAGGTCAATCATAATAGCCTATAACAGATGACGAGAGTGACAATCATAACAGATGACCAGAGTGAAACAGTAGCTATATGCACAGCATGCAACACATATTCAATGTTGGTTAATGGTATTTATTTGACTCATAGCAAAACACTTAACAAATTTGGTGCTCATTTATATCTGCGAAATGACATCCGTTTGTAAATATTGTAAATAACCTCAAATCGTTCCTCTCACTAAACTATGCATACAGAAAAATATGTTTTTTAATAGTGTATCAGCTAAGGATTATTTTGCATAGATGCATTTCAAGATTGCAAAAACCAAAAGCAGCAGAAATGACGATGTAGTAATAATATAATCACTCACTTTGATTGTTGTACTAGTCGCCTACAGTCTGTAGTCGACAGAATTTGACTTTAGCAAACATAAATGTAATACGTTACAGCCAGTAGATGGCAATCTTTAGTCACGGTAGACAAAACGCTACTGGGGAGAGGCAGTGGGTGCTTACAAAGTCAATAAAGCAATGTTGACGTTATAATTACACTGTACCTGCCTATATGACTTCCATTCAAATACATATATTCAGTACAGACTCTTGTTCTCTCTCTCTCTCATTCACTCATTCTCTCTCTCTCACATGGACTCGAACTCGTCGATGCGTTGCTTGGTGTTGCCCTGTCGTATCTGACGGAGGGTCCTGTACTTGTCCCGGCCGGCCTTAACGTTCTCCGCGTGGATCAGGTCGTTGGGAGTGTTCTTACTGTCGTCTCGAGCGCTGGCCAACTCACTACTCAGGGCCTGAGGACAAACGGACAACAAGGACACAAATAAACTGGTGGAGCATCAACATAATGTACTAAAACATTGGAAGGAATGTGTAGGACATGTGTAGGACATGTGTAGAACATGTGTAGGACATGTGTAGAACATGTGGTCTCAGAACCATATCTCTCAGCTCAGAGCGGGAGGACATTTTTAAATTTAGTCAGGATGGAACCCAACCAGGTATAAAGGGTTATTGTTAGGTTAGGGTCATAGGTTATATGTTAAGGTAGGGTCTGACCTTTGTATAGCCATTCATTCTTCTGGGCCTCTGTTATGGTCATGAATTAGGGTCATGGGTTAGGGTTAAAGTTCATGGGTTAAAGGGGAACTCCACTCAAAAACTATCTTGTGGTATTTGTTTGATTAGTCCACTGATGTAAAATGTAAAATGTAAATGTAAATGATGATACAGTTACAAAATGATTAGCATGTCAGCAACCAAGTTTTCAAGATATTGGACTTTCAGGAAGCAGTGTTCACGTCATCACGATGATGTGTCCCAGTGACACTTTGCTTCTTGAAAACTTGACTGCTGGCCAGTGACACTTTGCTTCTTGAAAACTTGACTACTGACAATGCAAAACATTTTGTGGGACTAATGGGAAAAAAGTTCCTAGAGTTCCCCTAGGTGTTTCTGACCTTGAGGTGTTTCTGTAGCCGTTTGTTCTTCTGAGCCTCCGTCATGCGTTGCTCCTCGCTGCGGTCTCTGACCATGCCTGGTGATGTCAGCTCGGCGCTGGCCTCGGCGCTGCTCTCGTCGGTCTCGTCGTGGTCCCCCTGCACAGAGTCCTGGATGTGGACACTGATGACTTTAGTCTTCAAATCAACCTCCACCATGACCGCCAGATAACAAACACACATGACCGCTCACAGTGGATTACCCTATCGCACGCACGCACGCACGCACGCACACACACACACACACACACACACACACACATGCTCGCTCAAATTGAAGGACTGTAGTTAGATAGAGGGTTGCGCCAACACACACACACATTAATTTATTCTCTCTCACCCTTTTCTGCCACCTCTTTGTGTCGTCGTCCTTCTCCGTCTTTACGTCCTCCAGAAGGGAGATGTTAGGGGTCAGCTCAGCCAGCTCAGTGGCCTGGAAAGAGAACCTTAGAATAATACAGGAGCCTCCTAATGTGTCTGTGTGTGGTGTCTGTCTGTGTGTGGCTGTCTGACTGTCTGTGCATGTGTCTGTGTGTGGTGTCTGTCTGTGTGTGGCTGTCTGACTGTCTGTGCATGTGTCTGTGTGGTGTCTGTCTTGAGACTCTGATGTGAGTACGTCTGACTGCGTGTGTGTGTGTGTGTGTGTGTGTGGTGGTGTGTGTTGTGTGTGTTGTGTGTGTGTGTGTGTGTTGTGTGTGTGTGGTGTGTGTGTGTGTGTGTGTACCAGGTTCTCCTGGTTCTTCATCTGGCTTCTGACTGCTGTAGGGGGATGCCTTGGCCTCTTCCGCTGCCTTGCGCTCCTTCTCCAGAGCTCTGCCTCCTCCTGAGCAAACGCCTTCTCTTCTCCAGGTCAGGGCCCTGCGAGTCTGCTCCTCCAGCTCTACACACACACACACACACACACACACACACACACACACACACACACACACACACACACACACACACACACACACACACACACACACACACACACACCCACCACACACACCACACACAACACACACACAACACAACACACACAAGACACACACCACACACATAGAGCACAAAACCCATGGACACAGCACACACACTGTCAGACGACGAGAAAGAGTCTGACCTTCCTGAGCTTTCTTGGTCTCTTCCTCAATCTGTTTCAGTCTGCCCATCAGCTCCATGGTTTCTCTGGCGATCTTTCTGTCCCCTTCTCCGCATTCTCTCTCTTCTTCTTCTCGCTCTCAAGCAGAGCTCTGGAACGAGGGATATGAGGGATGATAAACACCTGCTAACAACATTATCACTCTCTCTCTTTCCCCCTTCCTCTCTGTCCCACTTCTCCATTCTGTCTCTTAGTTATCTTCTCCTCGCGGGCCTGGGCCTTCATCTGCTGGACCTGATGGAGTCTGGCTTCCTCTCCTCATGTACAGGTCGTGGTTCCCCATGCACAGCACCAGGATACGCTTGTTGATCCTAGACGAGGGGCGTAGAACACAACATCCTGGAAACAGACCCAGTCACCACAAATGTACTTATCATGTGCCTCTTGTACTTATCAGTGCCTTGTCTTGTATTATCAGTGTCTCTTGTATTATCAGTGCCTCTTGTACTTATCAGGCCTCTTGTACTTATCAGTGCTCTTGTACTTATCAGTGCCTCTTGTACTTATCAGTGCCCTCTTGTACTTTACAGTGCCTCTTGTACTTATCAGTGCCTGTTGTACTTATCAGTGTCTCTTGTACTTATACAGTGTCTCTTGTACTTATCAGTGCCTCTTGTATTTACCAGTCCTCTTGTACTTATCAGTGCCTCTTGTTACTTATCAGTGTCTCTTGAAAAAATAGAAGTGACCTTTATTCTGTCATTAACAACGTGTTCTATCGGAGGTTTGAATTATACCAAATATACAGCAGACAAAGAAACAGAGGTGATGTACCGGTGCTTTCTTGTCAATGGGGCTTTATAACAACTTCTTGTCGTTGAAGGAAATGTTTCTGATCTCTCCTCCATGGGAAGCCGATCTTAGGGGTCATCCTATATAAAGAAAACACTGTAGAATTTAGTTCACCTCCAAAATCAAAGTTCATCCAATGTTTTCAGACTTCAAAAGTAGTCTAATATCATGATGAAACATACGGGGAATTCAGATGTAGTTAAAGTTCCTACTTCATTGTGTTCTGGTATATGTTGAGGCCCAGAGCGTCTACCCCCAGCCACAGCTCTGAAACCCTTCTGTTGTTGATGCTGAAGTAGATTGACTCATACATCTCAGATCCTGAGCTATCTTCAGAATACTCCCCATGGCATCCTCCTGGGGACAGACAGATACAAACACATGTACAGACCAGATAACAGAACACACACGAAAATCAGTGGGAATGCAGCTAACGTAATACTTAGCACATTCTACATACAATCAGATGTAATATAAGTAAGCCAGTGTTAACTTGGATTGGACTGTGAGTAGAGAGGACAATGTGATCCTACCTCAGCACCCCCTTGTGCTTCCTCATGCCACACCTTTCCTTTATCGTTCTGATTCTCCCACTGCTCTTTGTTTCAGCTTGTGCCTGCTCCAGAACCCTGGGGGTAGAGGACACGAAGACGGGTTCAATTAGGGGGTAGAGGGACACCGAGAAGGGTTTCAATTAGGGGGGTAGAGGACACGAGAGAAGGGTTTCAATTAGGGGGGTAGAGGACACGAGAAGGGTTCAATTAGGGGGGTAGAGGAACACGAGAAGGGTTCAATTAGGGGGTAGAGGACACGAGAAGGGTTCTATTAGGGGGGTGAGGCACGAGAAGGGTTCAATTAGGGGGTGAGGACACGAGAAGGGTTCAATTAGGGGGTAGAGGAACACGAGAAGGGTGTTCAATTAGGGGGGTAGAGGACACGAGAAGGGTTCAATATTAGGGCGGGTAGAGGACCGAGAGGTCATAGGGGGTAAAGACCGGAAGGGTCAATTAGGGGGTAGAGAACGAGAAGGGTTCCAATTAGGGGGGTAGAGGACACGAAACGGTCAATTAGGGGGTAGAGGAACGAGAAGTGGTTCAATTAGGGGGGTAGAGGACACGAGAGAGGGTCAATTAGGGGGTTAGAGACACGAGAAGGGTTCTATTAGGGGGGTAGAGGACACGAGAAGGGTCAATTAGGGGGTAGAGGACACGAGAAGGGTTCAATTAGGGGGGTAGAGGACCACGAGAAGGTGCAATTAGGGGGTAGAGGACACGAGAAAGGGTTCAATTAGGGGGTAGAGGACACGAGAAGGGTTCAATTAGGGGGGTAGAGGACACGAAGAAGGGTCAATTAGGGGGGTAGAGGACACGAGAAGGGTTCAATTAGGGGGGTAGAGGACACGAGAAAGGTTCAATTAGGGGGGTAGAGGACACGAGAAGGGTTCAATTAGGGGGGTAGAGAGAGGACGGTAGACTAGCGGTTAAGAACGTTGGGCCAGTAACCAAAAGGTCGCTGTTTCAAATCCTGACAAGGTGAAAAAAATATGTTGATGTGCCCTTGAGCAAGGCACTTAACCCTAATTGCTCCTGTAAGTCTCTCTGTATAAGAGTGTCTGCTAAATGAAATGGAATTGACCCCAACACTGATCTAAGTATGGGAGACAACAATCAGAGGAACGTTCAGGGAGACTTGGAATAGATCTCTCTTCAAAATGATCATAGAAGATCAACAAATTCAGTGGACCGTTTCACCAGTTTAGCTTCTGTTTGTGGGCTGAGGTATGTCACACAGGGTGACAGGGAGAGACGACACACCTCTGGGGAAGCAGCTTGTCCCTGCTGAGGTAACCAGGGAAGTGGTAGTCCTTCTTGTAGTCTCCATGTTTGGTCTGAACAGAGTAGGAGGCCAACAGCACAGCCGTCTCAGGAGGACAGTAGATATCATCATTCAGGATGCCCTCCTTTACCTGCAGTGACAAACAGTGTGACCAGCTCCTGTGTGTGTCTGACCTGTGTACATCCTTATACACATACATGTATGTGTAGGGGAGAGTGGGGTAAGTGGAGCCACCCTTGTTTCTAGGAAACCATACATAAAATGAATCATGTGACCAAATATTTAGGAAGAGGTCATCATTTCATGGAGTCTGTGAAGTAAGAAACCACATGGAAAAAGTGGTAAGCAAGTTAGGCCCAGTATTTATTTAGCACAAAGTCAAATGTAAATACCTGTGTTATAGGTTTCATGATGCTTGTATCTAAACCAAAATAGATCGTTTTAAGATGTTCTATAGATCAGTTGGGGGTCTTTATAAGCTACAATATGAGGTCCTAAACCTGGCATGAAAGTGCATCCTTGTAGCTGTATGGGTTAATATAGTCAAAATGTTTGCCTTAGGTGTTACGGCTGTCCTCGCTGACAGAAGGTGTGGACCAAAACGCAGAGTGGTTAGTGTTCATTCTTTTAATGAAAGTCAACAAAACACTTCAAAATACAAAAACAACCAACGTGACAAAACCGAAACCGTCCTGTGTGGCAACAAAACCTCCACAGGAACAAACAACCACAAAACACAAGTGAAACCCTGGCTGCCTAAGTATGATTCTCAATCAGGGACAACGATTGACAGCTGTCTCTGATTGAGAATCATACCAGGCCGAACACAAAATCCCAACATAGAAAATCAACCATAGACAACCCACCCAACTCACGCCCTGACCAACTAAAATAAATACAAAACAAAGGAAAACAGGTCAGGAACGTGACANATAGAAAATCAACCATAGACAACCCACCCAACTCACGCCCTGACCAACTAAAATAAATACAAAACAAAGGAAAACAGGTCAGGAACGTGACATTAGGGTAAGTTGAGCCAATGGTCATGGAGTAAGTTGAGCCAATGGCCACCGTACCCCATACAAATGATGATTACATTTTGTCCGTTTTATGTATAATGTGCATAGTATTTTTGCAATGTATCATGCATATGAACTCAAATAGTATTTTTTTTTTATTGTTAAAGAACAAACATCCTCATGCCCCGTGTATACAAACATAAAACAAGCAGAGTTCTAGTCCCCTTGAGGTTCTTCAGAGAGCAGCCAAGGAAATGAGAGAAGGGAAGAAGTCCATTAGAGCAGCAGCAAGGGATAAAAACATAGACTGAATGACATTGAAGAGGTACTATGGTGGAGAAATTACAAGATTATGTTGCATCGAGTGGTTGTTTTATGCAATAGCATAGGCTTCTATTAGTACTCGCTCATCTGTGTCTGTGTGACCTGAGGGGAGCCTCTGAGGCTTATTCGCTGACAATTGATTTAATGGGTTGGTGATAAAATGAGTTGGTGTTTGTGTTCTGTAAGGTACCGGGGAGAGAGTTCTGTAAGGTACCGGGGAGAGACGGCTCGGGTATGAGAGGATAGTGATGAGGAACCTTGTCTCAGGGGCCAAACTCTGGTTTCTATACAATAAGAACAGTCTTCACAGCAAATGCTATCTGGCTGGGGGAAACTCCTTTCTCATATATCAAGTCTCACATTTTGACCCATTCCACACATCTGTTGTTTGTCATGTAGACTAAGAGTGTATATCTTTGCTATAAAAGATATTTGTATTCATTCGTTCTATGTCAGAGCTACTCAAAAGTGTTTGGTCGACCAGCCTCACTCGCTGTTTTATTAATATCTTTTGAGTAAAGTAATATCCTGATTGGTGATTGACCTTGTCTCTCCTCATTAATGATTAGAATTCCACGACAGTACATTGCCAAAAAAAGATAACGAACATGTACCTGGGCCTCTGGGCCTCAATATGAATGTAGGTATGCATTTAAGATATACCATACACCACACCCCCATTCCATGAATTCAACTTTGACCTACCAGCAACCACTGTCACAGGACACCATCACCGACTTACCCCCAAGGCGGCTCAACGTCCCCTGTCCCTATGCTCAACATACCCCATAAGTTGTGCCAAGAGGTCAACTCCAATGTTTACATGAATTCTGATTATTTACAACAGAGATGGGCAACTTTGAGAGCCGGCCCTGGCCTTTTGAGGGTCCTAAATTACATTTTGTTGTTTTAAATGTTCCTAAGTGAAATGTTGTGTAGACCCTTCTTGACAGCGGAGAGAAAATGGGACATTTTAGTAGAGAAATGCTGTAGTGAAATGCTGTAATTCTACACATTTTGACATGGGGCAAAGAAGATTTAGCAATTGTATAACTAATTCCATGCAATTCTACTGATTTTGTCATGGGGTGTAGAACATTTTCTTCAGTTTTACAGCTAATTTCCTGCAATTCTTCACATTTTGTCATAGGGTGGGGAGAAATGCTTGCAGTTTTTAATATGATATCTGAGTGAGAGTTACCTAGTATTGACTCAGTGCTCTTTATAAGAGCCTATTTGGGATTTTTACCTTTGATATTGAACATTGCATTGTTGAGGAAGAGCTTGTAAGTAAACATTTCTATGTACTGTTCACACATGTTGTATCCTGTGAACGTGACAAATAAACTTTGATTTGTGTGTGTGTCTGGCCAGCTCATGTGTGTGTGCGCTTGTGTGTATGACCTGCAGGAAGAAAAGTCGTTGCGTGGCCTCTTGGATCAGTTCCTCAGCTACGTCTTCAGGGTAGAACTTGGCCCTGAACTTTATCAACAGAGGGTTCTCCCTGCGTACATCCTGAGCTGTCACCTGGGGAAATTGCAACAACATGAGTGAGTAAATAAGTGAATGAATGAACGTGGAAGTGTGTGAGACAGTTCTGTATGTTGTTACTGTCTGAGCAGAGTAGTGAGGATGTACTCACCCTCTTGTTGAGTTTGAGCCAGGTAGAGAAGCCTTTGCTGTCCTGGTACTGTAGGCCAAAGAACCAGGTCTCTCTCAGCCCGATGGTTTTCACTATCTACACAACAATGAAGAAGAAGAAGATTGTCCGTAGTGCAGGAAATAGAGATTTGTCTGTCTATCTGTACGTCTGCCTGTCCGCCAGTCTGTCTGTTCGTCTGTCTGTCTGTCAGTCTGTCCGTTCTTCTGTCTGTCTGTCTGCCCGCCAGTCTGTCCGTTCGTCTTTCTGTCTGTCCGTCCGTCTGTCCATCCGTCCGTCCGTCAGTCTGTCTGTCCATGTACCTGGTTGAAGAGTTGTTTGCCAGTGGTGCTGTGCAGGATGGCGAACTCCAGCTCAGCGTCCATGGTGGTGACGCGAACATTGATCTACCAGAGGGCATTCACATAGACACAAACTGGAGTATGAATGGGAGGAGAGAGAACTTAATAGCCTATTAAAATATATAGCTAGAGTAATGGTTAGTATAATGGGTAGTATGGCTTATAATAGGGGACAGGCATGCAATGTACTAAGGGGCTAAGCGAATTGTATGTCTCTTACTGTGATTGTAAAATGGTGTGCTAGGTTTTTTGTGAGGTAAAACGCCCCAAAAATATAATATAATTATGTTTCTTACATTTTTCTGTTCAACCTGCAGGATCATCCAATCGCAAGTGGTCGTAGGCGACTACAATCAAAACATGAAGTCCACAAGGTATTTTTAAATGTGAAATATTGTTTAGGGAGTATTCTCAGAACAGAATCGAATTGAGAGTATTCTCAGAACAGAATCGAGTTGAGAGTATTCTCAGAACAGAATCGAGTTGAGAGTATTCTCAGAACAAAATCGAGTTGAAAGTATTCTCAGAAAAGAATAGAGTTGAGAGTATTCTCATAACAGAATAGAGTTGACAGTATTCTCAGAACAGAATAGAGCTGAGAGTATTCTCAGAACAGAATAGAGTTGAGAGTATCGCAGACAGAATAGATGCTGAGAGTATTCTACAGATAGAGTTGAGAGTATTCTCCGAACAAAATAGAGTTGAGAGTATTCTCAGAACAGAATAGAGTTGAAAGTATTCTCAGAACAGAATCGAGTTGAGAGTATTCTCAGAAACATAATAGAGTTGACAGTATTCTCAGAACAGAATCGAGTTGAGAGTATTCTCAGAACAAAATAGAGTTGAGAGTATTCTCAGAACAAAATAGAGTTGAGAGTATTCTCAGAAAGAATAGAGTTGAGAGATATTCTCATAACAGAATAAAGTTGAGAGTATTCACAGACAGAATAAAGTTGAGAGTATTCTCGAGAACAGATAGAGTTGAGTAGTCTCAGAACAGAATAAAGTTAGAGTATTCTCAGAACAGAATAGAGTTGAGAGTATTCTCGAACAAAATCAGTTGAGAGTATCTCAGAACAGAATAGAGCTGAGAGTTCTCAGAACAGAAATAAGTTGAGAGTATTCTCAGAACAGAATAGAGTTGAGAGTATTCTCAGAACAGAATAGAGTTGAGAGTATTCTCAGAACAGAATAGAGTGAGAGTATTCTCAGAAACAGAATAGAGTTGAGAGTATTCTCAGAACAGAATAGATTGAGAGTATTCTCAGAACAGAATAGAGTTGGAGTATTCTCAGAACAGAATAGAGTTGAGAGTATTCTCAGAACAAAATAGAGCTGAGAGTTTTCTCAGAACAGAATAGAGTTGAGAGTATTCTCAGAACAGAATAGAGTTGAGAGTATTCTCAGAACAGAATAGAGTTGAAAGTATTCTCAGAACAGAATCGAGTTGAGAGTATCTCCGAACAAAATAGAGCTGACAGTTTTCTCAGAACAGAGAGTTGAGAGTATTCTCAGAACAGAATAGAGTTGAGAGTATTCTCAGAACAGAATCGAGTTGAAAGTATTCTCAGAACAGAATAGAGTTGAGAGTATTCTCAGAACAGAATCGAGTTGAAAGTATTCTCAGAACAGAATAGATTGAGAGTATTTCAGAACAAAATAGAGTTGAGAGTATTCTCAGAACAAAATAGTGTTGAGAGTACTCTCAGAAAAAAATAGAGCTGAGAGTATTCTCAGAACAGAATAGAGTTGAGAGTATTCTCAGAACAGAATAGAGCTGAGAGTATTCTCAGAACAGAATAAGAGCTGAGAGTATTCTCAGAACAGAATAGAGTTGAGAGTATTCTCAGAATAGAGTTGAGAGTATTCTCCGAACAAAATAGAGTTGAGAGTATTCTCAGAACAGAATAGAGTTGAAAGTATTCTCAGAACAGAATCGAGTTGAGAGTATTCTCAGAACATAATAGAGTTGACAGTATTCTCAGAACAGAATCGAGTTGAGAGTATTCTCAGAACAAAATAGAGTTGAGAGTATTCTCAGAACAAAATAGAGTTGAGAGTATTCTCAGAAAAGAATAGAGTTGAGAGTATTCTCATAACAGAATAAAGTTGAGAGTATTCACAGAACAGAATAAAGTTGAGAGTATTCTCAGACAGAATAGAGTTGAGTAGTCTCAGAACAGAATAAAGTTGAGAGTATTCTCAGAACAGAATAGAGTTGAGAGTATTCTCAGAACAAAATCAAGTTGAGAGTATTCTCAGAACAGAATAGAGCTGAGAGTATTCTCAGAACAGAATAGAGTTGAGAGTATTCTCAGAACAGAATAGAGTTAGAGTATTCTCAGAACAGAATAGAGTTGAGAGTATTCTCAGACAGAATAGAGTGAGATATCTCAGAACAGAATAGAGTTGAGAGTATTCTCAGAACAGAATAGATTGAGAGTATTCTCAGAACAGAATAGAGTTGAGAGTATTCTCAGAAACGAATAGAGTTGAGAGTATTCTCAGAACAAAATAGAGCTGAGAGTTTTCTCAGAACAGAATAGAGTTGAGAGTATTCTCAGAACAGAATAGAGTTGAGAGTATTCTCAGAACAGAATAGAGTTGAAAGTATTCTCAGAACAGAATCGAGTTGAGAGATTCTCCGAACAAAATAGAGCTGACAGTTTTCTCAGAACAGAATAGAGTTGAGATATCTCAGAACAGAATAGAGTTGAGAGTATTCTCAGAACAGAATCGAGTTTAAGTATTCTCAGAACAGAATCGAGTGAGAGTATTCTTAGAACATAATAGAGTTGACAGTATCTCAGAACATAATAAGTTGAGAGTATTCTCAGAACAGAATATAGTTGAGAGTATTCTCAGAACAGGAATAAATGGAGAGTATTCTCAGAACAGAATAAGAGTTGAGAGTATTCTCAGAACAGAATAGAGTTGAGAGTATTCTCAGAACAGAATATAGTTGAGAGTATTCTCAGAACAGAATAGAGTTGAGAGTTTTCAGAACAGAATAGAGTTGAGAGTATTCTCAGAACAGAATAGATTTGAGAGTATTCTCAGAACAGAAATAGAGTTGAGGGTATTCTCAAACAGAATCGAGTTGAGAGTATTCTCAGAACAGAATAGAGTTGAGATATTCTAGAACAATAGAGTTGAGAGTATTCTCAGAACAGAATAGAGTGAGAGTATTCTCAGATCAGAATAGAGTTGAGTATTCTCAGAACAGAATAGATTGAGTATTCTCAGAACAGAATAACGTTGAGAGTATTCTCAGAAAAGAATAGAGCTGACAGTATCTCAGAACAGAATAGAGTTGAGTATTCTCAGAACAGAATAGAGTTGAGGATATTCTCAGAAACTGAATAGAGTTGAGAGTATTCTCAGAACAGATAAAGTTGAGAGTATTCACAGAACAGAATAAAGTTGAGAGTATTCTCAGAACAGAATAGAGTTGAGTAGTCTCAGAACAGAATAACGTTGAGAGTATTCTCAGAACAGAATAGAGTTGAGAGTATTCTCAGAACAGAATAGAGTTGAGAGTATTCTCGGAAAAAGTATAGTTGAGAGTATTCTCAGAACAGAATAAAGTTGAGAGTATTCTCCGAACAGATTAGAGTTGAGAGTATTCTCCAAACAGAATAGAGTTGAGAGTATTCTCCGAACAGAATAGAGTTGAGAGTTATTCTCAGAAACAGAATAGAGTTGAGAGTATTCACAGAAGAGAATAGAGTTGAGAGTGTTCTCAGAACAGAATAGATTTGAGAGTATTCTCAGAACAAATAGAGTTGAGAGTATTCTCAGAACAGAATCGAGTTGAGAGTATCTTCAGAACAGAATAGAGTTGAAGTATTCTCACAAACAAAATAGAATGAGAGTCTCCGAACAAAATAGAGCTGAGAGTATTCTCAGAACAGAATAGAGTTGAGAGTATTCCCAGAACAGAATAGAGTTGACAATATTCTCAGAACAGAATAGAGTTGACAGTATTCTCTGAACAGAATAGAGTTGAAGTATTCTCAGAACGAAATGAGTTGAGAGTATTCCAGAACAGATATAGTTGAGAGTATTCTCAGAACAGAATAGAGTTGAGAGTATTCTCAGAACAGAATAGAGTTGAGTTAATTTCTCAGAACAGAATAGAGTTGAGAGTATTCTCAGAACAGAATAGAGTTGAGAGTATTCTCAGATCAGAATAGAGTTGAGTATTCTCAGAACAGAATAGAGTTGAGTATTCTCAAACAGAATAGAGTGAGAGTATTCTCAGAAAAGAATAGAGCTTGAGAGTATTCTAGAAAAAAGAGATGTATTCTCAGAAACAAATAGAGTTGAGAGTATTCTCAGAACCGAATAGAGTTGAGAGTATTCTCAGAACAGAATAAAGTTGAGAGTATTCACAGACAGAATAAATTGAGAGTATCTCTCAGAACAGAAATGAGTTGAGTAGTCTCAGAACAGAATAAAGTTGAGAGTTTTCTCAGAACAGAATAGAGGTGAGTATTCTCAGAACAGAATAGAGTTGAGAGTATTCTCAGAACCGAATAGAGCTGAGAGTATTCTCAGAACAGAATAGAGTTGAGAGTATTCTCAGAACAGAATAGAGTTGAGAGTATTCTCAGAACCCGAATAGAGTTGAGAGTATCTCAGAACAGAATAGAGTGAGATATCTCAGACAAAATCAAGTTGAGAGTATTCTCAGAACAGAATAGAGTTGAGAGTATTCTCAGAACAGAATAGAATGAGAGTATTCTCAGAACAGAATGAGTTGAGATATTCTCAGAACAGAATAGAGTGAGGTATTCTCAGAACAGAATAGAGTTGAGAGTATTCTCAGAACAGAATAGAGTTGAGAGTAATCTCAGAACCGAATAAAGTTGAGAGTATTCACAGAACAGAAAATAGTTGAGAGTATTCTCAGAACAGAATAGAGTTGAGTATTCTCAGAACAGAATACAGTTGAGAGTATTCTCAGAACAGAATAGAGTTGAGTATTCTCAGAAGAGGGGAAGGTTTATTCTAGGATCCCATGACCCACACAGAACTGTAGTGTAGGTTTCTATTCTGGCAATCATTGTTTTAATGTCAATCATGTTAGTGAAAGTTCTCACATTGTGTGGACAATAACGTTTTTCTAATACATTCTAATCTACCCCAGGTAACCACCGCTAGGGTTTCTGAGGTGGTTTTTAACACTGATTATGGAGCAAACTGGAATAAAGTTACGAAACAGCAGAGATCAGAGCGGACCAGGCCAACTAGGGAGGCCCATAAGTAGTCCAATTCTCATATGTTTAATGTTGATCATATCGGTCTATTCTGGCCAGAATACTTCAACCACAAAAAATATGGAATGTTTCTACAAGTAAAATGTTTATATTACTCAAAAGTGCTAAGATATAAAAAGATACAAAATTGAGTGAAATCACTGTACTACAAGTATCACACAGAACGATGTACTGTTGTGTTGAAGCTCAAACTTCTAAAAACCATTTGTGTCTGATTTGAGTGGTTAACAAACAAACACTTAACTTTTAACAAACACGGCATAACTCAGGGTAGTAACATGGTAAGCCTTTAAAATGGCTGAAAATCACAACTCACTAAATCCATCAAACAACAAAAAACAGTCAAGAAACTAAGCACTGTGTCCAGAACAGATCTGTCCTAGAATAAACCTTTCTAGACCATTATTCTGTGTCACAGAGAAACAGAGACATGACTATGGGAAAAAGTTGGCCTTGTCTCACTGTCAAATGCTAAATGTACACAATCGCACACTAATCTTACACATACAGCCACATCTTACACAGACAGCCACATCTTAACTTCAAACCAGATGGTGTAGGATAAAGAGAATAAATGGATACTCACAGAAGACATTTGTAGATCTTTAATCTACTATGTTATTAAGTTCCTGAGAGGTCCTTCTTTAGGCATTAGCTTCCTCTCCACATAGTCATATGAAAGTGCTTGCAATATTCACTGGGATTATGGTGAATTTAAAAAATCCATTGTTGTGTTCTCAGGAATAATCCAATGGCAGCCCAGGAATCTACCTCAAGGTGGATTAGGGCGGTGTACTAACACTTGACCCTCACAGGCCCACCGCAAAATGTTACCCAAGACACTAATTTTACATCCACCTTTAGAATACAATAATTTCGAATGAGATATATGATAAGACAATGTTGATAATATACTGTAGTACTGCCTTAACACTAGACCACATTGCCACTAGCCAAGGTAAAAGTACTAACTAAACCCAACACTCAAGGCATTTATTCCTAGTTCTATGTACAGTTGAAGTCGGAAGTTTACATACACTTAGGTTGGAGTCATTAAAACTCGTTTTCAACCACTCCACAAATTTCTTCTTAACAAACTACAGTTTTAGCAAGTCGGTTAAGACATCTACTTTGTGCATGACACAAGTAATTTTCCAACAATTGTTTACAGATGTCACGACTTCCGCCGAAGTTGGCTCCTCTCCTTGTTCGGGCGGCGTTCGGCGATCGACGTCACCGGCTTTCTAGCCATCGCCGCTCCATTTTTCATATGTCCATTTGTTTTGTCTTGTCCCATACACACCTGGTTTTCATTCCCTAATCAATCTACATGTATTTAGCCCTCTGTTTCCTATCATGTCTTTGTGTGTAATTGTTACTACCGGAGATTTATCCGGGGTTATGGCCAGGTTGCTGCTCCCATTACCTCACTGCTGAAGAGGGGTCCTGTACGGTTGCAGTGGTCGGCTGAGGCGGACAGGGCTTTTGGGCAGCTAAGAGCTCTGTTTACTTCGGCTCCCGTACTGGCCCATCCGGATCCCTCTTTGGTATTCATAGTGGAGGTGGACGCGTCTGAGGCTGGGATAGGAGCCGTGCTCTCACAGCGCTCGGGTGCACCACCGAAACTACGCCCCTGTGCTTTCTTTTCGAAGAAGCTCAGCCCAGCGGAGCGTAACTAGGATGTGGGGGACCAGGAGTTGTTGACTGTGGTTAAAGCACTGAAGGCATGGAGACATTGGCTTGAGGTGGCTAAACACCCTTTCCTCATCTGGACTGACCACCTCAACCTTGAGTACATCCGGGCAGCGAGGACACTGAATCCTCGTCAGGCAAGGTGGGCCATGTTCTTTACCCGTTTTGTGTTTACCCTATCCTACAGACCAGGTTCCCAGAATAAGAAGGCAGACGCACTGTCCCGGTTGTATGACACAGAGGAGCGGCCCATGGATCAGACTCCCATTCTACCGGCCTCCTGCCTGGTAGCGCCGGTTGTGTGGGATCTGGATGCGGACATTGAGCAGGCGTTGCGTACAGAGCCCGCTCCCCCCCAGTGTCCCGTTGGGCGTATGTACGTTCCGTCTGCTGTCCGTGACCAGTTGATCTATTGGGCCCACACGTCTCCCTCCTCTGGTCATCCGGGGATTGGTCGGACAGTGCGCTGTCTGACTGGGAAGTACTGGTGGCCCACCTTGGAAAAGGACGTGAGGGTTTATGTTTCCTCCTGCTCGTTGTGTGCCCAGTGTAAGGCTCTGAGAGACCTGCCCAGAGGTAAGTTACATCCCTTACCCGTTCCACAATGACCTTGGTCACATCTGTCAGTGGATTTCCTAACAGATCTTCCTCTTTCACAGGGAAACACTACGATCCTGGTCGTTGTGGATTGTTTTTCTAAGTCCTGTTGTCTCCTCCTTCTGCCCGGTCTTCCTATGGCCCTACAGACTGCGAAAGCCCTGTTTACTCACGTCTTCCGGCACTACAGGGTGCCTGAGGATATAGTGTCGGATCGGGGTCCCCAGTTCACGTCGAGAGTTTGGAAGGCGTTCATGGAACGTCTGGGGGTCTCGATCAGCCTTACCTCAGGATGAACGGGTAAGGGATGTAACTTACCTCTGGGCAGGTGTCTTGGAGCCTTACACTTACATTATTTTACTTATAATTCACTGTATCACAATTCCAGTGGGTCAGAAGTTTACATACACTAAGTTGACTGTGCCTTTAAACAGCTTGGAAAATTCCAGAAAATAATGTCATGGCTTTAGAAGCTACTGATTGGCTAATTGACATCATTTGAGTCAATTGGAGGTGTACCTGTGGATGTATTTCAAGGCCTAACTTCAAACTCAGTGCCTCTTTGCTTGACATCATGGGAAAATCAAAAGAAATTAGCCAAGACCTCAGAAAAACAATTGTAGACATCCACAAGTCTGGTTCATCCTTGGGAGCAATTTCCAAATGCCTGAAGGTACCATGTTCATCTGTACAAACAATAGTACGCAAGTATAAACACCATGAGACCGCGCAGCTGTCATACCGCTCAGGAAGGAGACGCCTTCTGTCTCCTAGAGATTAAATTACTTGGTGCGAAAAGTGCAAATGAATCCCAGAAAAACAGCAAAGGACCTTGTGAAGATGCTGGAGGAAACAGGTACAAAAGTATCTATATCCACAGTAAAACGAGTCTTATATCGACATAACCCGAAAGGCCGCTCAGCAAGGAAGAAGCCACTGCTCCAAAACT
>NW_019943609.1:62319-68037 GCF_002910315.2 Salvelinus sp. IW2-2015
AATTAGAGAGAGACTCCTTCAGTTGCCTGCTTCACTATCTCCACTATACTCCACGGTCCTCTTGTCGTCTTCTTGCTTTTTTGTTACGTTTGCTCTCAGTTACTCTTCTCTCTAATCACCACACACAATCTCACATCAATCGCTCGCGACTTGGTCCGATCTTTCATGACGAACGTGACAGAAGACCCACCATAAATGGATCAAGCAGCGTGTTCAGGAGGAACCTGGACTGGAGGAGATTTTGGATGGAGCAGGACCCTGGAGACGCAGGCTGGGGCAGTACCGCCTTCCCGAAGGAGGAAATAGAGGCAGCAAAAGCGGAACGGCAATATTAAGAGGAGTTATACCAACGAGTAGGCCACAGAAACCCAAGAAAATGTTGGGTGGGGGGCACATGGAGCAGTCGCGGAGCCGAGGAGCGAACCAGAGCCAGTCAGGGAGTCGATGAGGAGTTCGACGCAAGATTCCGGAGAGAGCTGCTAGCATTGAGAGCGCTGCAGAGCGGGCGTGCTGGGAGCGTGTGACTGGTCAGACACCGTATTGCGCAGTGATGCGCACGGTGTCTCCAGTTCGCATTCATAGCCCGGTGCGCTCTATTCCAGCTCTTCGCACTTGCCGGGCTCAAGTGAGCATCCAGCCAGGACGCATTACGCCAGCTCTATGCTCCAGATTTCCATACGTCCTGTGCCTCCTCTCCGCACTCGTCCTGAGGTGCGTGTCCTCAGCCGGTACCACCAGTGCCGGCACCACGCATCAGACCTCCAGTGCGCCTCCACAGTCCAGTACGGCCTGTGCCTCTTCCCCGCACTCGCCCTGAGGTGCGTGTCCTCAGCCCGGTACCACCAGTTCCGGCACCACGCATCAGGCCTCCAGTGTGCTTCCACAGTCCAGTACGGCCTGTGCCTCTTCCCCGCACTCACCCTGAGGTGCGTGTCCAGCCCGGTACCACCAGTTCCGGCCACGCATCAGGCTTCCAGTGCGCTTCCACAGACCAGAGCTTCCGGCGACAGTTCCCAGTCCAGAGCTTCCGGCGACAGTACCCATCCAGAGCTTCCGGCGACAGTACCCAGTCCAGAGCGTCCGGCGACAGTTCCCAGTCCAGAGCTTCCGGCGACGGGCCACAGTCCGGAACCTCCAACGACGGGCCACAGTCAGAAACCTCAACGAAGGTCCACAGTCCGGAACCTCCACCAGACGGTCCCCAGTCCGGAGCTTCCAGCGACGATCCCAGCCTGGAGCCCAGTCCGGGGTCTCCAGCGACGTCCCCAGTCCGGGGTCTCCAGCGACGGTCCCCAGTCCGGGTCTCCAGCGACGGTCCCAAGTCCGGGGTCTCCAGAGACGGTTCCCAGTCCGGGGTCTCCTGAGACGGTCCCAGTCCGGGGTCTCCAGCGACGGTCCCCAGTCCGGGGTCTCCAGCGACGGTCCCCAGTCCGGGGCTCCGGCGATAATCCGGAGTCCAGAGCCTTCCGGCGATGATACACGTCCGTTCTACAAAGGCGGAGGGATCAGCGTAAAGAGGTGGGGCGGCGTCCAGAACCAGAGCCGCCACCAAGGGTAGATGCCACCCAGACCCCTCCCTATAGGTTCAGGTTTGAGGCCGGGAGTCCGCGCATTTGGGGGGGTACTGTCACGCCCTGACCTGAGAGATCTCTGTTTTCTTTATATTTTGGTTAGGTCAGGGTGTGACTAGGGTGGATACGCTAGTTTTTTTTATTGTCTAGAGGTTTTGTATGTCTAGGCTTTTGTAGGTCTAGGTATTTGTTATGTTTATGGTGGCCTGATATGGTTCCCAATCAGAGGCAGCTGTTTGTCGTTGTCTCTGATTGGGGATCATATTTAGGTAGCCATTTCCCGTTGGTGTTTTGTGGTTCTTATTCTATGTTTAGTTGCCTGTCTGCACTATTCATATAGCTTCACGTTTTGTTCGTTTTGTTGTTTTGTTAGTTTGTTCAGTATTCTTTCTTTAATAAAAGAAGAATGTACGCATACCATGCTGCACCTTGGTCCGATCTTATGACGAACGTGACAGAAGAACCCACCATAATGGATCAAGCAGCGTGTTCAGGAGGAATGGACCTGGGAGGAGATTTTGGATGGAGCAGGACCCTGGACGCAGGCTGGGGAGTACCGCCTTCCGAAGGAGGAAATAGAGGCAGCAAAAGCGGAACGGCAATATTAAGAGGAGTTATACCAACGAGGTAGGCCACAGAAACCCCAAGAAAATGTTGGTGGGGGGGGCACATGGAGCAGTCGGCGGAGCCGAGGAGCGAACCAGAGCCAGTCAGGGAGTCGGATGAGGAGTTCGACGCAAGATTCCGGAGAGAGCTGCTAGCATTGAGAGGCTGCAGAGCGGGCGTGCTGGGGAGCGTGTGACTGGTCAGACACCGTATTGCGCAGTGATGCGCACGGTGTCTCCAGTTCGCATTCATAGCCCGGTGCGCTCTATTCCAGCTCTTCGCACTTGCCGGGCTCAAGTGAGCATCCAGCCAGGACGCATTACGCCAGCTCTATGCTCCAGATTTCCAGTACGTCCTGTGCCTCCTCTCCGCACTCGTCCTGAGGTGCGTGTCCTCAGCCCGGTACCACCAGTGCCGGCACCACGCATCAGACCTCCAGTGCGCCTCCACAGTCCAGTACGGCCTGTGCCTCTTCCCCGCACTCGCCCTGAGGTGCGTGTCCTCAGCCCGGTACCACCAGTTCCGGCACCAGCATCAGGCCTCCAGTGTGCTTCCACAGTCCAGTACGGCCTGTGCCTCTTCCCCGCACTCACCCTGAGGTGCGTGTCCTCAGCCCGGTACCACCAGTTCCGGCACCACGCATCAGGCTTCCAGTGCGCTTCCACAGACCAGAGCTTCCGGCGACAGTTCCCAGTCCAGAGCTTCCGGCGACAGTACCCAGTCCAGAGCTTCCGGCGACAGTACCCAGTCCAGAGCGTCCGGCGACAGTTCCCAGTCCAGAGCTTCCGGCGACGGGCCACAGTCCGAACCTCCGACGACGGGCCACAGTCAGAAACCTCAACGAAGGTCCACAGTCCGGAACTCCACCGACGGTCCCCAGTCCGGAGCTTCCAGCGACGATCCCCAGCCTGGAGCCCAGTCCGGGGTCCAGCGACGGTCCCCAGTCCGGGGTCTCCAGCGACGGTCCCAGTCCGGGGTCTCCAGCGACGGTCCCAGTCCGGGGTCTCCAGAGACGGTTCCCAGTCCGGGGTCTCCTGAGACGGTTCCCAGTCCGGGGTCTCCAGCGACGGTCCCCAGTCCGGGGTCTCCAGCGACGGTCCCCAGTCCGGGGCCTCCGGCGATAATCCGGAGTCCAGAGCCTTCCGGCGATGATCAACGGTCCGGTTCTACAAAGGCGGAGGGATCAGCGTAAAGAGGTGGGGCGGCGTCCAGAACCAGAGCCGCCACCAAGGGTAGATGCCCACCCAGACCCTCCCCTATAGGTTCAGGTTTGAGGCCGGAGTCCGCGCATTTGGGGGTACTGTCACGCCCTGACCTGAGAGATCTCTGTTTTCTTTTTATTTTGGTTAGGTCAGGGTGTGACTAGGGTGGATACGCTAGTTTTTTTATTGTCTAGAGGTTTTGTATGTCTAGGCTTTTGTAGGTCTAGGTATTTGTATGTTTATGGTGGCCTGATATGGTTCCCAATCAGAGGCAGCTGTTTGTCGTTGTCTCTGATTGGGGATCATATTTAGGTAGCCATTTCCCTTTGGTGTTTGTGGGTTCTTATTCTACGTTTAGTTTTCTGTCTGCACTATTCATATAGCTTTACGTTTCGTTCGTTTTGTTGTTTTGTTAGTTTGTTCAGTGTTCTTTCTTTAATAAAAGAAGAATGTACGCATACGACGCTGCACCTTGGTCCGATTATGACGAACGTGACAGCCTCCTTGCTCGCACACGCTTTTTCCGTTCTGCCCACAAATTTTCTGTGGGATTGAGGTCAGGCTTTATGATGGCCACTCCAATACCTTGACTTTGTTGTCCTTAAGACATTTTGCCACAACTTTGGAAGTATGCTTGCAGTCATTGTCTATTTGGAAGACCATTTGCGACCAAGCTTTAACTCCCTGACTGATGTCTTGAGATGTTGCTTCAATATATCCACATCATTGTCCCTCCTCATAATGCCATCTATTTTGTGAAGTGCACCAGTCCCTCCTGAAGCAAAGCACCCCACAACATGATGCTGCCATTTGGCTTGCAAGCCTCCCCTTTTTCCTCCAACAATAACGATGGTCATTATGGCCAAACAGTTCTATTTTTGTTTCATCAGACCAGAGGACATTTCTCCAAAAAAGTACGATCTTTGTCCCCGTGTGCAGCATGCAAACCGTAGTCTGGCTTTTTTAGGCTGCGGGGAAGAGGCACAGGCCGTACTGGACTGTGGAAGCGCACTGGAGGCCTGGTGCGTGGTGCCGGAACTGGTGGTACCGGGCTGAGGACACGCACCTCAGGGCGAGTGCGGGGAGGAGGCACAGGACGTACTGGACTGTGGAAGCGCACTGGAGGCCTGATGCGTGGTGCCGGAACTGGTGGTACCGGGCTGAGGACACGCACCTCAGGGTGAGTGCGGGGAAGAGGCACAGGCCGTACTGGACTGTGGAAGCACACTGGAGGCCTGATGCGTGGTGCCGGAACTGGTGGTACCGGGCTGAGGACACGCACCTCAGGGCGAGTGCGGGGAAGAGGCACAGGCCGTACTGGACTGTGGAGGCGCACTGGAGGTCTGATGCGTGGTGCCGGCACTGGTGGTACCGGGCTGAGGACACGCACCTCAGGACGAGTGCGGAGAGGAGGCACAGGACGTACTGGAAATCTGGAGCATAGAGCTGGCGTAATGCGTCCTGGCTGGATGCTCACTTGAGCCCGGCAAGTGCGAAGAGCTGGAATAGAGCGCACCGGGCTATGAATGCGAACTGGAGACACCGTGCGCATCACTGCGCAATACGGTGTCTGACCAGTCACACGCTCCCCAGCACGCCCGCTCTGCAGCGCTCTCAATGCTAGCAGCTCTCTCCGGAATCTTGCGTCGAACTCCTCATCCGACTCCCTGACTGGCTCTGGTTCGCTCCTCGGCTCCGCCGACTGCTCCATGTGCCCCCCCACCCAACATTTTCTTGGGGTTTCTGTGGCCTACCTCGTTGGTATAACTCCTCTTAATATTGCCGTTCCGCTTTTGCTGCCTCTATTTCCTCCTTCGGAAGGCGGTACTCCCCAGCCTGCGTCCAGGGTCCTGCTCCATCCAAAATCTCCTCCCAGGTCCATTCCTCCTGAACACGCTGCTTGATCCATTTATGGTGGGTTCTTCTGTCACGTTCGTCATAAAGATCGGACCAAGGTGCAGCATGGTATGCGTACATTCTTCTTTTATTAAAGAAAGAATACTGAACAAACTAACAAAACAACAAAACGAACAAAACGTGAAGCTATATGAATAGTGCAGACAGGCAACTAAACATAGAATAAGAACCCACAAACACCAACGGGAAATGGCTACCTAAATATGATCCCCAATCAGAGACAACGACAAACAGCTGCCTCTGATTGGGAACCATATCAGGCCACCATAAACATACAAATCTTTATATAAAGAAAGATACTGAACAAAGCTAACAACACAAACAACAAAACGAACAAAACGTGAAGCTATAATGAATAGTGCAGACAGGCAACTAAACATAGAATAAGAACCCACAAACACCAACGGGAATGGCTACCTACA
>NW_019943609.1:73964-88583 GCF_002910315.2 Salvelinus sp. IW2-2015
ATATGATCCCCAATCAGAGACAACGACAAACAGCTGCCTCTGATTGGGAACCATATCAGGCCACCATAAACATACAAATACCTAGACCTACAAAACCCTAGACATACAAAAACCCTAGACAATACAAAACCCCTAGACAATACAAAAACTAGCGTATCCACCCTAGTCACACCCTGACCTAACCAAAATATAAAGAAAACAGATATCTCAGGTCAGGGCGTGACAGAGGCCTACAAACCTGATTCAGATACACCAGCTCTGTCAGGAGGAATGAGCCAAAATTCATCCAACTTATTGTGGAAAGCTTGTGGTAGGCTACCCGAAACGTTTGACCCAAGTTAAACAATTTAAAGGCGATGCTACCAAATACTAATTGAGTGTATGTAAACTTCTTGTTAGGTGGAGCAGCACAGGGGAACCCAAGAACAGACTCAGACCAAGAAACAGGGATGAATGAACCAAGGTATTTATTGTAACACAGGGAGATATGGAGTGCAGATCCGGGGAAGCTCAGATGAGTGGTAGGAAACTACCACACTGTGGAGGCTGAGGTTGAAGTGAGCTGGGTTGGAACAGGGTAAACAGGTCCGCAGAGGAATCCAATGGAGTGGTGGTGTGGTGAATCCAGAACAGGGTAGCAGGGTGGTGAGATGTGGAACAGGAGACAGGAGCCAGAGTCAGAGCAGCAAAACTGAAGTGAGAGGATAAACAGTGTCAGGCAGGGAAACAGACACAGCAGGGTAACAGGATCTTGAATAATCACAAATAGCTAGAATCATAAACTGACTGAGCAGAGATTACGATCTGGCAGAGTGGAAGTACTGAGTATTTGTAGAGGTCTTGATTACGGAATGGGTTGCAGCTGGTGAGGTTCCGCTCTGGCTCCAGCACACCTGTCTCCAACCACACAATCACAAACAAACAGAAAGGGAGGGGGAGAGAGGGCGTGTACTGGAGGAGTGGCTGAAGGTCAAGGAGACACCGGATGTCCACTAGGGTGTGTGGCAGAAGCAGATGTGACACTTCTGACCCACTAGGAATGTGATGAAAGAAATAAAAGCTGAAATAAATCATTCTCTCTACTATTATTCTGACATTTCACATTCTTAAAATAAAGTTGTGATCCTAACTGACCTAAAACAGGGAATTTTTACTAGGATTAAATGTCAGGAATTGTGAAAACTGAGTTTAAATGTATTTGGCTAAGGTGTATGTAACCTTCCGACTTCAACTGTATGTCTCTTTCATTGTTCTTTTTTAAACTCTACGGGATCGGTTGAACTAACGCGCTAATGTGATTTGCATAACGCTGTAAGTAACAAGAACATTTCCCCAGGACATATGGGCAGAAAGCTTAAATTCTTGTTAATCTAACTGCACTGTCCAATTTACAGTAGCTATTACAGTGAAACAAGTACATGCTATTGTTTGAGGAGAGTGCACAACAAAAAAAACGTGTTTCACGGTAACTGGTTTGATACATTCCCATCTGAAGGTAAATAATGTACTTCAGTAATCTTGCTCTGATTTGTCATCCTGAGGGTCCCAGAGATAAAAATGTAGCATAGTTTTTTGTCTGTTAAAATCCATTTTCATATTCGAATGTAGGAACTGGGTTCTACAGTTTGAACCCCTGCTGTGGGTGCTGCCCCCCCCCCCCCCCCCCCCATCTAGATGTGTGAAGGTTAGTGCCCTTTCCATATGGATGCTAAATATCCATAATTTATGACATTCCTGGGAGAGTGTAAACTATAAAAATGTATGTTCTCTATAGTTACGTACTTGAAAATGTATCAATTTACCAATTCGGCACATTTGGGCAGATACAACATTTTGAACAGCAATGCGATGGTTCATTGGAATAGTCTAAACTTTGCACATACACTGCTGCCATCTAGTGGCCAAAATCTAATTGCACCTAGACTCCTAAATTATATAATGGCCTTTCTCTTGCATTTCAAAGAGGAGATTATTTTGGGGAAAACGCATGTTTTTGTCATTGTATTATCTTTTACAGATCTAATGTTATATTCTCCTACATTAATTTCACATTTACACAAGCTTCAAAGTGTTTCCTTTCAAATGGTATCAAGAATTGCATATGCTTGCTTCAGGTCCTGGGCTACAGGCAGTTAGATGTGGGTATGTATTTTAGCGAGAAATTTAAAAAAAGAGTCCGATCCTTACAACATGTAGTTGTTATTTTGTAAAAAAAAAAAACAAAAATATATATAAGCACCTTTACCCTATGAGTAATGTAGAGTTTAGACAGTTTACACCACATATGTCAGAGTCAAGGCCGCGGGCCACATCCGGCCCGCGAGAAGGTTTTTTACGGCCCCTGGATGATCTTGATTTATTATTAGAACCGCCGCAGACCGCAGCAAGCGGGCCCGCAGATCTTTACACGCACCAATACTACATTTCCCACAATGCAACGGTGACGCCACGAGCAGTAGGCTGCTCATTTCAATATTTATTGGACACAGCAGTCGTCAGCATCACAGTAAAATTAACTTTCAGATACCCATCAAAAATGGCAAAACGGAAGGGGGACACTGAGAACCGGGGGTTTCAAACAAGGTGGGAGTCGGAGTATATGTTCACGGAGGTAGCTGGAAAACCTGTGTGTCTTCTGTGTGGAGAAAGTGTGGCGTACTGAAAGAGTATAATCTGAGACGACATTATGAAACGAAACACGCGGACAAAAACAAGAATATGGACATGGAACAAAGGCTACAAAAGGCAGAGGAATTAAAACGAGGCCTCAAATCTCGACAGGCTCTGTTCAAAAAAGCCAAATCACAAGGCCAGGCTGCTGTCAAGGCCAGTTTTATTTGGCAGAAGAGATCGCTAAATCAGCCCGGCCATTTACGGAGGGGATTTCATCAAAAACTGCATGATTAAAGTTTGTGACGAAGTTTGCCCAGAAAAAAGGCAACTCTTTTAAATGTGAGTCTGAGCAGAAACACCATTGCCGAGGAGTAGACCATGTCCATCAATCTAAAAGAGCAGCTTGTGAAAAAGGGAAAAGATTTCATTGCATATTCCTTGGCTGTGGATGAGAGCACCGACATTTCTGACATTGCCCAGTTGTCAATTTTCATCCGCGGAGTGGACTCCAGCCTAAGCGTGACAGAGAGTTTTTGGCTTTACGTCCTATGCATGGCACAACTACGGGGCAGATTTGTATGAAGAGTGTCAAGATGTGTAAATGAGATGGAGCTGCCTTGGGAAAAACTCGTGGGTTTGACAACGACGGAGCACCTGCGATGTGTGGACACAGGAGCGGACTGGTGGCGAAGATACGGGAAAAGATGCAAGAGGAAAACGCGACAGGTGAGCTGACAGCTTATCATTGTATCATACACCAGGAAGCGTTGTGGTAAAGCCTTGAAAATGGAGCATGTAATGAGCATCATCACGCGCACAGTTAACTTTATCAGAGCCAAAGGTTGAATCACCGCCAGTTCAAGCATTTCTGACGGAGTTAGAAACGGAGCATGGTGATTTGCCTTATCACACAGAGGTGCGATGGCTAGCGCAGGAAAGGTGCTTCAAAGATGTTTCGAGCTTCGTGAGGAATTTGTCTGTTCTTGGACAGCAAAGGGAAAGACACAACACAACTCCGAGACGAAATGTTTCTGTGTAAATGGCTTTTCTGTGTGACATTACGAGTCATCTGAATGCAATGAACTTGCAGCTGCAGGGTCGGGATCATGTCATCTCTGATATGTACAGTACAGTGAAGGCATTTAAAACCAAACTGACTCTGGGGAGACGCAGATGCGGAAAGAAAATTTGAGCCACTCCCAGCTCCAGACCATGAAAGAAAGCTCTCTACCAGTGCGTTCCGAGCGCACATTGGCTGATAAATAGGTATGCTTGCCGCTGACTTTCGACGCCGATTTGCTGACTTTGAAGCACAAAAAAGCAGGTTGAACTGCTCGGTAACCCATTTGCTGTGACATGGAAAGCTCACCACCAAACCTCCAAATGGAGTTGATTGACCTCCATGCAATGATGCACTGAGGGCAAAATATGCGGCAGTGGGTGCTGCGGAGTTCGCCCGTTTCCTCCCCGACACAATGCCCCAGCTGCGCATCCAGGCTGCTCAAACGTTGTCTATGTTTGGCAGCACATACCTGTGTGAACAACTGTTTTCTTGATGAACCTGAACAAAACATCACACAGAAGTCGACTTACTGCTGAACACCTCCACTCAATTCTGAGGATTTCCTCAGCTCAGAGCCTTACCCCGAACATTGATGAACTTGTGGAAAAGATGGGACACCACCAAGTATCACCCTCAACCTCAAACAAGTGAACATTACTGTGCAATCACATATTTAGAGTTTTTACTCAGTTCAAGTTTAAAAGTTAAAGTTTAATATTTGTTTCACTGCATTACTTCTCCTTAAACAAAGTGTTTGTTTTGATTAATAGATTTTTGCACTTTATTTATTGTATTTCAATCCAATTATATTTTAAAAATATTTCAGTTGAGTGGATGATAGAAAATTGCTATTATTGTTTTTTTCTTTGAAGTAAATTAGCCCACTTTTGCCTAAATAATATAGGCTACTGATGGTGCCTTGAATACCGGTTTCTTTCATTTAATGTTCATGTTATGGGGATTTTTATATAAAGGAAATTTGTCTTTTGTGTCTGTTGAAAATTAAAGATTACTGACAGAGCCATAAGAAAATATTGCTTTATTTATCTGATCATATTGGAATATATTTGTTAGGTTTTCAGTAGGTTCAATTAGGTTCACTAGACTATATGCGTCATTTAAAAAATTTTCAATGAACATTCGAACAGTCCGGCCCTCGGCTTGTAGCTAAATTTTTTATTTGGCCCTCCGTCCATTTGACTTTGACACCCCTGGTTTACACCATCATCAAGGGGATTGATTACATTCAAACACTGCAACCGTTTCTATTAAAAGGCTATAACAACAATGTAACCGTTTTTATCAGACAGTGTCTGTCTGTCTCTGAAACAATGTAACAGTTTCCAGCTGGGGTCACTGAAGTATAATACACTCAGCCCCGCGCATGCGTGGTGCTTCACAGTGAATGTTACAGCTGACGGTATTGTTTTTATTAGCTGGAAGGCAGACCACCCTGGCCTTTCATTAAGATCTAATTTATCAGGGTTTAAAGACAAAACCATGGGGGACGAACAAGACATAATGTGCAAACTAGAAAACATTATGGAAATACGGTAAAAAAAAAAAAAAGTATATATTTTCTTCTTCAAAGAAACCACATCTGGTAAATGTAGCTGGATGGCTCAGGAAAAGATCAGAGAGAAGAATTGGCTCGCCAGCTGATATTAGCATCTTGGCTTTGTTATTGGGCGAGGAAGCTAGCTATATGTGCCGACATAGCCTCGAGCAAGGTTAGCAAGCGGAGGTGACCGTTCTACTGTTGTTTTGAAGGAACTGCAAAAAACATGTTACAGAATAGCTTGCTAGCTGTGCATTATATATAATCAATCCAGCTGTTTGCATCAACAAAAATCCAGATGCGAAGTGCTTTGCCAGATTAGCGGCTATCTGGCTACCTAGCTAGCTAGCGTTCTGTCATTAGCCAGGTAGTTAATTGGCTAACCATGGTTCATTCTGTTGGAACCAGTTACAAATGTACACATTGTTGAACAGATGTGCCGCTGTATAGCTTCGCATCAGTAACATCAGTAGAAAATGTTTATAAATTACACCAGATATAACAATGTCATCTGGTGCACGTCCATCTCTGTCGGATATGCATGCATTATATTACTTATTCCCATGACAAATATAATCTCCTTATTTCACAATAAACTAATCGATTGCAACAGAAAACAGGTCTCTTGAAAAATAGATATTTATCTGAAGAGACTAACCAGGTTAAATCATGTAGAAATAATAGAAGATGCCATAGGGCACTTGGTTTCTGAAGCATGATTGAGTGACAGGAGGTTGAACTGACAGAACGTGGTCTTTGTGCCCTCTGCCCTGTAATCAAAATAAGTGCATTAGTAAATAGCCCAGTGGTAGGTAACTACCTAATGTTGTGTAATTGGTAACTAGTGCATTGGTAAATAGCCCGGTGGTAGGTAACTACCTAATGTTGTGTAATTGGTAACTAGTGCATTGGTAAATAGCCTGGTGGTAGGTTAACTACCTAATGTTGTATAATTGGTAACTAGTGCATTAGTAATAACTACTGTGTAACATTGGTAACTACTGTTTTAGTTATAACTAACTAGTAATGCATTGGTTAAACTGTGTTTTCTGTCATTTCAGGAATAAGACGGTACAGATGCAGAAGATCAAGTCTCGTCTGAAGTCAGAGTTTGAGTCCCTAGAGTCTGAGGAGAAACATCTGAAGGAATACAAACAGGAGATGGACCTCCTAATGCAGGAGAAGATGGCACATGTAGAGGAGCTACGACTTATACACGCTGATATCAATGTGGTGGGTAGAGAGAGAGAGAGAGAGAAAGAGTGTGAGAGAATGTGTGAGAGGGAGGGAGAGCGTGTGTGTGTGAGAGGGAGGGAGAGGCAGAAACCACTATTTGACTAGTTTATTTTCATGGAAAACCATATGTTTTAGGTGTAGTTATAGTGAAACACATCCATTCAGTTCTTAATTTGTAAGTTCATTGCAATAGTGATATACACTGGGTGAACAAAACATTAAGAACACCTTCCTAATGTTGAGTTGCACCCCGCCACACTTTTGCCCTCAGAACAGCCTCACATTTTCTGGCATGGACTTTAAGTGTCGAAAGCGTTCCACAGGGATGCTGGCCCATGTTGACTCCAATGCTTCCCACAGTTGTGTCAAGTTGGCTGGATGTCCTCTGGGTGGTGGACCATTCTTGATACACATGGGAAACTGTTGATCGTGAAAAACCCAGCAGCATTGCAGTTCTTGACAGAAACCGGTGCCCTTGGCACCTACTACCATACCCCGTTCAAAGGCATTTCAATCTTTTGTCTAACCCTCTGAATGGCACACATTCACAATTATTGTCTCAGTTGTCTCAAGGCTTAAAATCCTTCTTTAACCTGTCTCCTCCCCTTCATCTACACTGATTGAAGTGGATTTAACAAGTTACATCAATAAGGGATCATAGCCTTCACCTGGATTCACCTGGTCAGTCTGTGTCATGGAACGAGCGTAGTGTTCATAATGTTTTGTACACTCAGTGTATTTTGGTCTTTTAGTAGTAAATATAGTTTGTTTTCACCCCTAGCGGTTCAATTCTACCACTGGAATCGTGATGTAGAGGCACCTTGAGAAGGTTCCTATACATCATCTCAAGGGAGGGGTTTGTTATGAGACACTCCCTTCTAGATGTGCTGGGTGGTACCACCTCAAGGGAGGGGGTTTGTTATGAAAGACACTCCCTTCTAGATGTGCTGGGTGGTACCACCTCGAGGCTCACTATAAAAGCAGGTGACAGTGTGCCTTATTTGGCAATGGTCTTGGTAAGTGGAGTGTGCCAATATATTTAGCATGTGATGCTTCCTTGACCAGACTACTGACGTTACCCAACATTCAAAAGGCAGTAAGGCACATTTCCGCATATGACCAAATTCTACGTTTTGGTGTACCGTTTCATACACATCTATGTGCTTTTATGAATAAAAAAAATGATGTACAGTGGCAAGAAAAAAAGTATGTGAACCCTTTGGAATTAGCTGGATTTCTGCATAAATTGGTCATCAAATTTGGTCTGATCTTCATTTTAGTCTTAACAATAGACAAACAGAGTGCTTAAACTAGTAACACACAAATTATTGTATTTTTCTTATCTATATTGAATACATCATTTAAACATTCACAGTGTAGGTTGGAAAAAATATGTGAACCCCTAGGCTAATGACTTCTCCAAAAGCTAATTGGAATCAGGAGTCAGCTAACCTGGAGTCCAATCAATGAGACGAGATTGGAAATGTTGGTTAGAGCTGCCTTGCCCTATAAAAAACACTCATTAAATTTGAGTTTGCTATTTACAATAAGCATTGCCTGATGTGAACCATACCTCGAACAAAAGAGATCTCAGAAGACCTAAGATTAAGAATTGTTGACTTGCATAAAGCTGGAAAGGGTTACAAAAGTATCTCTAAAAGTCTTGATGTTCATCAGTCAAATCAAATCAAATTTATTTGTCACATACACATGGTTAGCAGATGTTAATGCGAGTGTAGTGAAATGCTTGTGCTTCTAGTTCCGACAATGCAGTAATAACCAACAAGTAATCTAACCTAACAATTCCACAACTACTACCTTATACACACAAGTGTAAAGGGATAAAGAATATGTACATAAAGATATATGAATGAGTGATGGTACAGAACGGCATAGGCAAGATGCAGTAGATGGTATAGAGTACAGTCTATACATATGAGATGAGTAATGTAGGGTATATAAACATAAAGTGGCATAGTTTAAAGTGGCTAGTGATACATGTATTACATAAAGATGGCAAGATGCAGTAGATGATATAGAGTACAGTAATATACATATACATATGAGATGAGTAATGTAGGGTATGTAAACATTATATTAAGTGGCATTGTTTAAAGTGGCTAGTGATACATTTTTACATAATTTCCATCAATTCCCATTATTAAAGTGGCTGGAGTTGAATCAGTATGTTGGCAGCGGCCACTAAATGTTAGTGGTGACTGTTTAACAGTCTGATTGCCTTGAGATAGAAGCTGTTTTTCAGTCTCGGTCCTGCTTTGATGCACCTGTACTGACCTCGCCTTCTGGATGATAGCAGGGTGAACAGGCAGTGGCTCGGGTGGTTGTTGTCCTTGATGATCTTTATGGCCTTCCTGTGACATCGTGGTGTAGGTGTCTGGAGGGCAGGTAGTTTGCCCCTGGTGATGCGTTGTGCAGACCTCACTACCCTCTGGAGAGCCTTACGGTTGTGGCGGAGCAGTTGCCGTACCAGGCGGTGATACAGCCCGACAGGATGCTCTCGATTGTGCATCTGTAGAAGTTTGTGAGTGCTTTTGGTGACAAGCCGAATTTCTCAGCCTCCTGAGGTTGAAGAGGCGCTGCTGCGCTTCTTCACAACGCTGTCTGTGTGGGTGGACCAATTCAGTTTGTCCGTGATGTGTACACCGAGGAACTTAAAACTTTCCACCTTCTCCACTATGTCCCGTCGATGTGGATAGGGGGTGCTCCCTCTGCTGTTTCCTGAAGTCCACAATCATCTCCTTTGTTTTGTTGACGTTGAGTGTGAGGTTATTTTCCTGACACCACACTCCGAGGGCCCTCACCTCCTCCTGTAGGCCGTCTCGTCGTTGTTGGTAATCAAGCCTACCACTGTAGTGTCGTCCGCAAACTTGATGATTGAGTTGGAGGCGTGCATGGCCACGCAGTCGTGGGTATCAGGGAGTACAGGAGAGGGCTCAGAACGCACCTTGTGGGCCCCAGTGTTGAGGATCGCGGGTGGAGATGTTGTTACCTACCCTCACCACCTGGGGCGGCCCGTCAGGAAGTCCAGGACCCAGTTGCACAGGCGGGGTCGAGACCCAGGGTCTCGAGCTTGATGACGAGTTTGGAGGTACTATGGTGTTAAATGCTGAGCTGTAGTCGATGAACAGCATTCTCACATAGGTATTCCTCTTGTCCAGATGGTTAGGGCAGTGTGCAGTGTGGTTGTGATTGCGTCGTCTGTGGACCTATTGGGTCGTAAGCAGATTGGAGTGGGTCTAGGGTGTCAGGTAGGGGGGAGTGATATTGCCCTTGACTAGTCTCTCAAAGCACTTCATGATGACGGAAGTGAGTGCTACGGGGCGGTAGTCGTTTAGCTCAGTTACCTTAGCTTTTTGGGAACAGGAACAATGGTGGCCCTCTTGAAGCATGTGGAACAGCAGACTGGGATAAAGGTTGATTGAATATGTCCTTAAACACACCAGCCAGTGGTCTGCGCATGCTCTGAGGACGCGGCTGGGAATGCCGTCTGGGCCTGCAGCCTTGCGAGGGTTAACACGTTTAAATGTTTTACTCACCTCGGCTGCAGTGAAGGAGAGCCCGCAGGTTTGGTAGCGGGCCGTGTCAGTGCACTATATTGTCCTCAAAGCGAGCAAAAAAGTTTTTAGTCTGTCTGGGAGCAAGACATCCTGGTCCGACGCGGGCTGGTTTTCTTTTGTAATCCGTGATTGACTGTAGACCCTGCCAATACCTCTTGTGTCTGAGCTGTTGAATTGCGACTCTACTTTGTCTCTATACTGGCACTTAGCTTGTTTGATTGCCTTGCGGAGGGAATAGCTACACTGTTTGTATCGGTCATGTTTCCCGTCACCTTGCCCTGGTTAAAAGCAGTGGTTCGCGCTTTCAGTTTCACGCGAATGCTTCCATCAATCCACGGTTTCTGGTTTGGGAATGTTTTAATCGTTGCTGTGGGTATGACATCGTCAATGCACTTTCTAATGAACTCGCTCACCGAATCAGCGTATTCATCAATGTTGTTGTTGGACGCAATGCGGAACATATCCCAATCCACGTGATCGAAGCAGTCTTGAAGCGTGGAATCAGATTGATCGGACCAGCGTTGAACAGACCTGAGCGCGGGAGCTTGTGTTTTAGTTTCTGTTTGTAGGCTGGAAGCAACAAAATGGAGTCGTGGTCAGCTTTTCCGAAAGGAGGCGGGGGATGGCCTTAAATGCGTCGCGGAAGTAGTAATACAGTGATCCAAGGTTTTACCAGCCCTGGTAGCACAATCGATATGCTGATAGAATTTAGGGAGTTTTGTTTTCAGATTAGCCTTGTTAAAATCCCCAGCTACGATGAATGCAGCCTCAGGGTGTGGGTTTCCAGTTTACATAAGGTCAGATAAAGTTCGTTCAGGGCCATCGATGTGTCTGCTTGGGGGGGAATATATACGGCTGTGATATAATCGAAGAGAATTCCTTGGTAGATAATGCGTTCGACATTTGATTGTGAGGAATTCTAAATCAGGTGAACAGAATGACTTGAGTTCCTGTATGTTGTTATGATCAACCCACGTCTCGTTAATCATAAGGCAATACACCCCGCCCCTCTTCTTACCAGAAAGATGTTTTGTTTTCTGTCGGCGCGATGCGTGAAGAAACCAGCTGGCTGCACCGACTCCGTTAGCGTCTCTCGAGTGAGCCATGTTTCCGTGAAGCAAAGAATGTTACAATCTCTGATGTCTCTCTGGAATGTTACCCGTGCTCCTTGTTGTCAAGAGACTGGACATTGGCGAGTAGTATGCTAGGGAGTGGAGCGCGATGTGCCCGTCTCCGAAGCCTGACCAGAAGACCGCTTCGTTTGCCCCTTTTACGGCGTCGTTGTTTAGGTTCGCCGGCTGGGATCAGATCCATTGTATTGGGTGGAAGGCAAAACACAGGATCCGCTTCGGGAGAGTCATATTCCTGGTTGTAACGATGGTGAGTTGACGTTGCTCTTATATTCAGTAGTTCCTCCCGACTGTATGTAATGAAACCTAAGATTACCTGGGGTACCAATGTAAGAAATAACACATAAAAAAACAAAATACTGCATAGTTTCCTAGGAACGCGAAGCGAGGCGGCCATCTCTGTCGGCGCCGGATGTAGGTTGTCCACGGTAAAACACAGTGGCCGTCCTGCAAAGATGACTGCAAGAGAACAGCGCAGAATGCTCAATGAGATTAAGAAGAATCTTAGCGTGTCAGCTAAAGACTTACAGAAATCTCTGGCAGAAATCTCTGGAACATCTCTGTTGATGAGTCTACGATACGTAAAACACTAAACAAGAATGGTGTTCATGGGAGGACACTACGGAAGAAGCCACTGTTGTCCAATAAAAACATTGCTGCACATCTGAAGTTCGCAAAAGAGCATCTGGATGTTCCACAGCGCTACTGGCAAAATATTCTGTGACAGATAAAGCTACAGTTGAGTGGTTTGGAAGGAACACACAACACTATGTGTGGAGAAGAAAATGCACAGCACACCAACATCAAAACCTCATCACAACTGTAAAGTATGGTGAAGGGAGCATCATGGTTTGGGGCTGCTTTGCTGCCTCAAGGCTTGGACAGCTTGCTATCATCGATGGGAAAATGAATTCCTAAGTTTATCAAGACATTTTGCAGGAGAATGAAAGGCTATCTGTCCGCCAATTGAAGCTCAACAGAAGTTGGGTGGTGCAACAGGACAACGAGCCAAAACACAGAAGTAAATCAACAACAGAATGGCTTCAACAGAATAAAATACGCCTTCTGGAGTGGCCCAGTCAGAGTCCTGACCTCAACCCGATTGAGATGCTGTGTCATGACCTCAAGAGAGCAGTTCACACCAGACATCCCAAGAATATTGTTGAACTGAAACAGTTTTGTAAAGAGGAAGTTTTGTAAAGAGGAATTCCAAAATTCCTCCTGACCGTTGTGCAGGCCTGATCCGCAACTACACATTTGGTTGAGGTTATTGCTGCCAAACCAGTTATTAAATCGAAGGGTTCACATACTTTTCCCACCCTGCACTGTGAATGTTTACACAGTGTTTTCAATAAAGACATGACAACTTAATTGTTTGTGTGTTATTAGTTTTAAGCAGACTGTGTTTGTCTATTGTTGTAACTTAGATAAAGATCAGATACAATTTTATTACCAATTTATGCAGAAATCCAGGTATTTCCAAAGGGTTCACATACTTTTTCTTGCCACTGTAGGCTATGAAAAGCATGTTTATATTCGTAGCTACAGCCATCGTAACAAGAAATAGATGACAATGGTGGTCAAATCAACTCATTGTAATTTTCCCCAACTGCTACGGCTGGTTGGCGTTGCAGCCTGCTAAAACAGTTGGCTCATAGTTCAATGGTTGTGAGCAGTAATCTCACAAGGGGCAGATTTGTTTATTTACAATAGTCATCCCATGCCCACATACTTCCAATATTGAAAAGTGAAAGCGTACCTGTGAGAGGGGTCACCCTGGTAGTAGTTTTAGGATTTTATACAGTACTCAAAACCAATTTGTGAGTTAATTTGACCATTGGAAAAGAGCTAATGGGTAAATACCGCAATGCGGGTTTGATTGAATTGAGCCTCTAATCTTCATTTTCAAGATGATGCACTTTTCTCCCCAGCACCTCAATAAATGTGAGTCCACATTTCAATTATGTATTTTGCACCCAATGGGGAATTCAAATTTACACCGTAAGTGGTACTAGATGTCAGGAACTCTGCACCTCAACACTGTCAGATAACTGTCCAGAGCTGTGTTTGGTACTAGATGTCAGGAACTCTGCTCCTCAACNTGCTCCTCAACACTGTCAGATAACTGTCCAGAGCTGTGTTTGGTACTAGATGTCAGGAACTCTGCTCCTCAACACTGTCAGATAACTGTCCAGAGTTGTGTTTGCTCACAATGCACAGAATTTTATTCTCAGATTGGTTCAGTGGACTTCTGGCAATTACACTTTAGTGAGAAAGTGTTGGGATCAGGTACAACTACGTTTACCCACCCCCAAAATGAATATTCATGAACAACTCCCTCACCCACAACTTTTCACCTCAAAGCATTTTTGGAAAATGTGAAGCGATTGGGCAAAGGCTGAAATTGGGTTGAGATTTACAGAAAAATAACAAACTATTAAAGGTTCTTTCTCCTCTCTCTCTACCTCCTCTCTCTCCCCTTCTCCTCCCTCATTCTCCTCCTTCCTTCTCGCTCCCATTCGCTCCCTCTCCTCCTTCCTTCTCTCGCCCCCATTCTCTCCTTCTCCTCTCCCCTTCCATCTCTCTCCTTCCCCTACCCAGATGGAGAGCACTATAAAGCAGTCGGAGAACGACTTGAACAAGCTGCTGGAGACGACGCGGAGGCTCCATGATGAGTACAAACCCCTGAAGGAACATGTAGATGCCCTGAGGATGACCCTGGGCCTTCACAGACTGCCCAACCTCAACGAAGAGGAGGAGAAACTCTCTCTGGAGTCAGTACACATATTATACACACACACACACACACACACACACACACACACGGTCGCACAGGTCCTCACACACACATCAACTTGTTCTCTGTGCTATCTTCTATCTCTGTTGCCATAGTTACTTTGAGAAACAGAAGGCTGAGTGGCAGAAGGAGCCTCACGAGCCCACAATCCCAGAATCCCTTGCAGCAGCAGCTGCCGCGGCCCAACAGCTCCAGGTCTCCCGGAAACAAGATGCCCGCCAGACTGCCACTTTCAGACAACAGCCCCCTCCCATGAAGGTACACAATACACACCCTCCCATGAAGGTACACAGTACACACCCTCCCATGAAGGTACACAGTAACACCCTCCATGAAAGTACACAATACACACCCTCCCATGAAGGTACACAGTACACACCCTCCATGAAGTACACAGTAACACCCTCCCATGAAGGTACACAATACACCCTCCCATGAAGGTCACACATAAACAAACCCACCCTCCATGAAGGTACACAATACACACCTCCCCATGAAGGTACACATACACACCTCCCATGAAGGTACACAGTACACACCCTCATCCATGAAGGTACACAGTACCACACCTCCCATGAAGGTACAAATACACACCCTCCCATGAAGGTACACAGTACACACCTCCCATGAAGGTACACAATACA
>NW_019943609.1:90701-99218 GCF_002910315.2 Salvelinus sp. IW2-2015
AAGGAAGGAGAGAGATTCCTCCTGATGAAGGTCATAAGTACACAACCCTCCCTATGAAGGTACACAGTACACACCTCCTATGAGGTACAAGTACACACCCTCCATGAAGGTACACGAATACACACCCTCCCATGAAGGCACAGTACAACCCCCATGAAGGTACACATACACACCCTCCCATGAAGGTACACAAGTAACACACCCTCCTATGAAGGATCCACAGTACACACCCTCCATGAAGGTACACATTACACACCCTCCATGAAGGTACACAGTACACACCCTCCATGAAGGTACAAGTACACACCTCCATGAAGGTACACGTACCACACCCTCCATGAAGTCCACAGTACACACCCTCCATGAAGGTACACAGTCACACCTCCATGAAGGTCCACAGTACACACCCTCCTAGTGAAAGGTCCAAGTACAACCCTCATGAGTCCACAGTACACACCCTCCCATGAAGGTCCACAGTACACACCCTCCATGAAGGTCCACAGTACACACCCTCCATGAAGGTCCACAGTACACACCCTCCCATGAAGGTCCACAGTAACACCCTCCACATGAAGGTATCACATAGTACACCACCCTCATATGAAAGTACCACAGTACACACCCTCCTATGAAGGTCCACAGTACAGCAAGCCCTCCATGAAGGTCCACAGTAAACACCCTCCATGAAGGTACTCACAGCAAGTACACAAACACCCTCCATGAAGTCCACAGTAAACACACCCTCCTATGAAGGATCCACAGTACACACCCTCCCATGAAGGTACACAACACACCTCCCCGGTTCTGTACCTAACAATAATCGACACTTACTGAACGTTCTGTATGGGACATACGAATGACACACTATAACAGTCTGTCCTCTCTGTCAGCTCTCTGAGGCCTGTCTGTCCCCATGCCACCAGCAGATTCCCATCTAAACGCTCCTCTGTTCCACTGGTGTAAGGCCAAGCAGTCGCTCCCGCAAACCCCAAGAAACCCAAGAGAAGCCTGACGAGTAGACCACACACCGATACAGCCACGCTACGACGCACAGCACAAACGTACGACCAGCACACACACACACAGACACAAGCGTACGCACACACACACACACACACACACACACAAACGTCACACCACGCGGCCTCGTATTGCTACATTTCACATCTGGGAATAGTCAGTAGTACAATATGTCACGATAACCTTCTTCCATGCATGGAACCTACGTTTAGTATGGAACTTCAATTATCCCTAAGTGTTGGTGTTAATTTTTAAATTGGATGCTAAAGTGTTGAAATGTAAACGTGTTAGGTTTAATAAGCCCTTAACCACGTATAATTCAATAGGACAAACCATTATACCTGTAACCTGTCAACCCATGTTGTGATTGAGTTTTCAGGCATTAGAAAGTAAACTGACTGGAATGTACTTGTTATCTGTATTTAGTATGTTCCTGCAATTGCATGAAACACGTTCCCAGTGGCTGAGGCTATAATGGACCTGTGTTGTAACTGTTTGTGATGAGATATGAAAGTGGGTCATTGGTTGCAAGGTGTAATAACCCAGGAAGTTGTTCTAATGTTTTACTGGTTTACTGAACACATAAGGGACGGTCAAGGACTGAGAAAACCATGACGCTTATTTGCTTTTAACAGTGTTGTAATGTGAAACTTTTAATACAAGACTTCAGAAATAAATGGCTGTTTTGTACTCCAGTTGGAATTGTATTTTCTTCTAGACGAAGATGAATCTCATTATAATAGAGGGTCACACACAGGGCTCTGATCAGAAGTGGTGCACTATATGGGGAATATTTCAGATATGTCCGCATGGTGATAGTGCCAGTACGAAGGTACCTTCAGCTCAGTTCTTGTACTGTCGTCAAGAAGTCGTCAGGGTAACATTCTGGGCCTTCAGGGAAATTCTTTATTGACATTCTGTTGGCAGGTTACAGCCAGATTCCTGTTCCGTCTCCAAGGTAACCCCAGGTTTCTGTGATTCCCTGTGGCCTGCTGGGGGTCAGAGGTCTTGGGGAGGCTCCTCAGCAGCTCACCCAAATTGCACCCGGGGAGAATCTCATTTGCATTCTCCTGGCATCCTCTCTCCTTGCCTCCTCAAAACCCATTGGATGAGAAAGCCAGAGGTCTCTCCCCTCTGACCTCCTCCAATTGGTTTAGAGAAGGAGGCGAGGAGAGAGGACGTGAGGAGTATGCAGATGAGATTCTCCCACGGCATCCTACAACACATGAGAACACAGATTAATTTACCTAAATGAGGGACATTCTGTTCTCATAGGGCTTCTGGTTCTTGGGACTGTTTGCAGCTCAAAGTGTACAGGAACATAAGGACAGAAACTGATTATAATAACACAGCAAGCAGCAGCTACAGGATCTAAACAGAGAAGAACACAGATACTGTGAGCGGTCTGTACTGTACCGAGTGGTGTTGTACCCTGTTGTAGAGGTGTGGTGTTGTACCCTGTTGTAGAGGTGTGTTGTACCCTGTTCTAGAGGTGTGGTGTTGTACCCTGTTGTAGAGGTGTGGTGTTGTACCCTGTATCTACAGAGTGTAGGGTGTGTGTACCCTAGTTGTAAGCGTGTGTTGTACCCTGTTCTAGAGGTGTGTTATACCCTGTTGTAGAGGTGTGTTTATACCCTGTTGTAGAGGTTGGTGTTGGCCTGTTGTAGAGGTGTGTTGTACCCTGTCTAGAGGGTGTTTACCTGTTTAGAGGTGGTTATACCCTGTTGTAGAGGTGTGTGTTTGAGTACCCTGTTGTAGAGGTGTTGATACCCTGTTCTAGAGGTGTGTTATACCCTGTTGTAGAGGTGTGTTATACCCTGTGTAGAGGTGTTATACCTTGTAGAGGTGTGTATACCCTGTTGTAGAGGTGTGTTTTACCCTGTTGTAGAGGTGTGTTTATACCCTGTTGTAGAGTGTGTGTTATACCTTGCAGATGTGGTGTATGTACCCTGTTGTAGATGTGTGTTGTACCCTGTTTCTAGAGTGTGTTTATACCCTGTTGTAGAGGTGTGTTATACCCTGTTGTAGAGGTGTGTTATTACCTCGTTGTAGAGGTGTGTATTACCCTGTTGTAGAGGTGTGTTATACCCTGTTGTAGAGGTGTGTTTATACCCTGTTGTAGAGTTGGTTTTACCCTGTGCGAGTGTGTTTACCTGTGAGGTTGTATACCTGTTGTAGAGGTGTGATGTTATACCCTGTTGCAGAGGTGTGTTATACCCTGTTGTAGAGGTGTTTATCCCTGTTGAGAGTGTGTGTACCCTGTTGTGAGGTGTGTGGTGTTGTACCCTGTTGTGAGGTGGTGTGGTGTGTAGTACCCTGTTGCAGAGGTGTTGTTTATCCTCCAGTGTTTTAGTGTCTAGTTGAGTCGTCTTCCTCCTGATGAAGGTGTTCAGGGGCTGCCTGCTGCTACATACACTCCACACACTGATGGATCATGTAGCTGTGTCCACAGTCTACACACACACACCACACAACACACACACACACACACACACACACACACACACACACACACACACACACACACACACACACACGCGCGTCAGTAAATTACTCAGCCAGTAGAGACATGCAGCTCAAAAGATAAGAGTCAGTTATGTGACGAGAAAGATGATTTTACCCGTCTCATCTCCTCTGTGAATGTCTGGAGCTTCAGGGCAGAGATGAGCTGTAGGGGGACCAGCTGGGTCCCAGTCTGGTGCTTCAGGGCAGAGATGAGCTGTAGGGGGACCAGCTGGGTCCCAGTCTGGGCAGCAGGGTTGGTCCTGTCCTCGCTCTTGCAGGGTCCAAAGACTCTCTCGGTCTACACTGCCTACTCTTCTGCAGGTCTTTCTCCTGTGTCTCCCTCTGTCCTTTAGGGTTGGGGGCTTCCCTCTGCAGGTCTTTCTCCTGTGTCTCCCTCTGTCCTTTAGGGTTGGGGGGCTTCCCTCTGTCCTTTAGGGTTGGGGGCTTCCCTCTGCAGGTCTTTCTCCTGTGTCTCCCTCTGTCTTTTAGGGTTGGGGCGCTTCCCTCTGTCCTTTAGGGTTGGGGGCTTCCCTCTGCAGCATTTTCTCCTGTGTCTCCCTCTGTCCTTTAGGGTTGGGGGCTTCCCTCTGCAGCATTTTCTCCTGTGTCTCCCTCTGTCCTTTAGGTTTGGGGGGCTTCCCTCTGCAGGTCTTTCTCCTGTGTCTCCCTCTGTCCTTTAGGGTTGGGGGCTTCCCTCTGCAGGTCTTTCTCCTGTGTCTCCCTCTCTTGGTTCTGTTTTCTGTGTACTTGTATGATCATCCTCCTACAGGTCTCACTCTGCAACCCCCACCCCCCTCTGAGGGCTGCTCTCTCCCCCCCTCTCCTTCTGGCTCTAAATTAAATTAAAGGACTTCATTGGCATGGGAAACATATGTTAACATTGCCAAAGCAAGTGAAGTAGAAAATAAACAAAAGTGAAATAAACAAAAATGAACAGTAAACATTACACTCACAGAAGTTCCAAAAGAATAAAGACAGGTCAAATGTCATATTATGTATATCTACAGTGTTGTAACAATGTGCAAATAGTTAAAGTACAAAAAAAGCTTTCTCTCCACTCCCTTTCTCCAGTTTCTGGGTTCAGTTGATTGTTGTCCTGTGTTATTCTCCTGCTGTAGATCTCCTGTGCTTTGTTCTCCTCCGTGCCTAGGGCCAAGGAAAGGCCCCTTTCACGCCGCCGGAAACGCCACTTCCAGTCTAGGGAACACAACTTCCGGCAACATGGCACCGCATTTGTTTACGAGGTCGCTAACGTAACTTATTTGAGTAAAAATGGCAACGGGCTATGAGTGCAAAGCTTCAATAGCCTAAATGTACCCTTACATGAGGAATAAGGTATTGCGAGACAGTACTGAAAACAGTGTTTTGAAACAGGCTCAAAATCGTTCAGTTCCTCTGCTGGAAAAAATACCAACACAAATAATATCTGACAAAAAATAATCAGTACCATGTCAAACCTGCTGAAATGGTGAAAACAGTACAAAGTATGAACATAAGAGAATCAAATGGAGTGGTTCTTCAAGTCTTATAGACATGGACGACCTCACTACAAGAGCACATTAC
This sequence comes from Salvelinus sp. IW2-2015, assembly GCF_002910315.2. NCBI lineage: Eukaryota > Metazoa > Chordata > Actinopteri > Salmoniformes > Salmonidae > Salvelinus > Salvelinus sp. IW2-2015. Next base: position 95,790 of record NW_019943609.1, read on the forward strand.
GACCCATCCTGTGGCTAGTTCTTTAACACTGTCGATTTCAGCAAAGCCAGGAATGTAGGCCTCCAGCATTTCTGCAACTCAAATGTTCTCCAAAAAGTTTGCACACGCAAAACTCCACCATAATGACTTATTTTCCCTAGAGAGTTGAGCTGTTAACAACGATCTCTTACCGCCACCTAGCGTACTGGAGAGGAACTAGATCAAGAAGATGGACCAAAAAAGAAACAATTGAGATTTTGCGTATATTATATCATATTACCCAAGTTTATGTAAAAATATAACCTGCACGTGTCTTTTTCTACTAGCACTTACTTTGCTGAAAACTACTTTAAGGGAAAATGTATTTACTACGACTGTGATGCGGTTGTATCACCTAGCCGTTTTAAAATTAATGCTCTGAATAAGATAAATGCTAAATGACTAAAATGGCCTGTCTGTCATGCCACCAGCAGATCCATCGTAACGCTCCCATCTGTCCACTGTGTAAGGCCAGGAGTCGCTCCCGTAACCCCGAGAGGAAGCCTGAAGACACACACTCTCCTTCTACCACCTCGTATTGCTACATTTCACATCTGGAATTCAGTAATACATATGTTCATAACCTTCTCCATGCCATGGAACCTACGTTTAGTATGAACTTCATTATCCTAAGTATTTTCTTTTTTAATCAGTGCTTGAGTGTGAAATGTAATTGTTAACCTTGTATTAGGTTTGATATTCCCTAGCCATGTTTAATTCCATAATAAAACATTCATTTTTACATTTTAAATGTAACCTTTATTTAACTAGGCAAGTCAGTTAAGAACAAATTCTTATTTACAATGACGGCCTAACCCGGCCAACCCCTCCCCTACCCCGGCCAACCCCTCCCCTAACCCGGCCAAACCTGGACGACGCCAATTGGGACTCCCAATTACGGCCGGATGTGATACAGCCTGGATGTTAACATTTAAATACTGTAACTGTACTCATGTTGCTATAGCTGAGGAATGCTCAACTCCGTTCACTTATATTGAGGCGGAGTTGAGTATTGATGCTTACCTGTACCTATGTCTGTCCTGTACAACCGCCGTCCTTCCGCAGTGGGCTGAAATTCATACTTTGAATAAAAACTTTTAGCGAATACAACCCTCAACGTTTTCCTAGTTTATGTTGCCCATACTACGTGAACTGACATTCAATTGGCATTTGCGCGGAGTTGAACAATGCAAATGAGCAAAAAGTCAGTGGTTGTATTTTATAAAAGTTTTTCTTACAAGGTATACATTTCAGCACCCTGTGGAAAGACCGCAGATGTGCAGTACCAACAGAGGTACAGGTACAGTGCATTCAGAAAGTATTCAGACCTCTTGACGACAAATCGAAAACAGGTTTTTCAAAATGTTTTGCTAATTTATAAAAAATAAAAAAATAACAGAAATACCTTACCTACATAAGTATTCAGACCCTTTGCTATGAGACTCGAAATTGAGCTCAGGTGCATCCTGTTTCCATTGATCATCCTTGAGATGTTTCTACACTTGATTGGAGTCCACCTATGGCAAATTCAATTGATTGGACATGATTTGGAAAGACACACACCTGTGGTCCCACAGTTGACAGTGCAAAAAAACTGATTACGTTTGGAACCACCAAGACTCTTCCTAGAGCTAGCCTCACAGCCAAACTGAGCAATCGGGGGAGAAGGGCCTTGGTCAGGGAGGTGACCAAGAACCCAATGGTCACTCTGACAGAGCTCCAGAGTTCCCCTGTGGAGATGGGAGAACCTTCCAGAAGGACAACCATCTCTGCAGCACTCCACCAATCAGGCCTTTGTGGTAGAGTGGCCAGACGTAAGCCAATCCTCAGTAAAAGGCACATGACAGCCCACTTTGAGTTTGCCAAAAGGCACCTAAAGAACTCTCAGACCATGAGAAACAAGATTCTCTGATCTGATGAAACCAAGATTGAACTCTTTGGCCTGAAGGCCAAGCGTCACGTCTGGAGGAAATCTGGCACCATCCCTACGGTGAAGCATGGTGGTGGCAGCATCATGCTGTGGGGATGTTTTTTAGTGGCAGGGACTGGGAGACTAGTTAGGATCAAGGGAAAGATGAACAGAGCAAAGTACAGAGAGATCCTTGATGAAAACCTGCTCCAGAGCGGTCAGGACCTCAGATTGGGGTGAAGGTTCACCTTCCAACAGGACAACGACTCTAAGCATACAGCCAGGACAACACAGGAGTCTCTGAATGTCCTTGAGTGGCCCGGAATTGAACCAAATCGAACATCTCTGGAGAGACCTGAAAATAGCTGTGCAGCGACGCTCCCCATCCAACCTGACAGAGCTTGAGAGGATCTACAGAGAAGAATGGGAGAAACTCCCCAAATACAGGTGTGCCAGGCTTGTAGTGTCATACCCATGAAGACTCAAGGCTGTAATCGCTGCCAAAGGTGCTCCATCAAAGTACTGAGTAAAGGGTCTGAATACTTATGTAAATGTAATCAGTTATTTCTTTGGTTTATAAAATTGCCAACATTTCTAAAAACCAGTTTTTGCTTTGTCATTATGGGGTATTGTGTGTAGATTGACGAGGGTAAAACAATCCATTTTACAATAAGGCTGTAACTTAACAAAATGCGGAAAATGTCAATGGGTCTGAATACTTTCCGAATGCACTGTAAGCCTTTTCAGAATTTACATTTTTACAAGTATCAACTGATGGTGACTCAATTTTGTTGCTAGCAAATTGCGCAACCAGTTATCAAAACTCAACTCCGCTTCGATGTAAGCGAACAGAGTTCAGCATTCCTCCGCTAATGTTGTGATTGGTTCAGGCATTAGAAATGTAAAACTGACTCAATGTACTTGTTACTCTGTATTTAGCATGTCTGCATTGCATGAACACTTTCCATGATAATGACTGTGTTGTAACTGTTTGTGATGATATGAAAGTGGGTTCATTGTTGCAGTGTATAACCCAGGAAGTTGTTCTAATGTTTACTGAACACCCTCCACAACAGCGACAACACAACACACACTTCTACAACAGGGTACAACGACACCCCCCCCCCCTCTGCAACAGGGTACAACACAACACATCACACCCCCCTCCTGCCAACAGGTACAACACACCTCTCAAATACAGGTATAACACACCTTCACAACAGGGTAACACACTCTAGAACAGCACACACGCTCTACACAAGGGTACAACACCCACACTCTACAACAGGTACAAACACACCTCTACAACAGGGTACAACAACCTCTACAACAGGGTACAACACACACCTCTACAACAGGTATAACACACCTCACAACAGGTTTAAACACACTCTCTACAACAGGTACACACACCCTTACAACAGGTAACAACCTCGTACAACAGGGTAACAACACACCTCTACCAACCTTACGGGTATCAACACCACACCTCTACACAGGGT
>NW_019943609.1:99520-101379 GCF_002910315.2 Salvelinus sp. IW2-2015
TAAAGCGGGCCTTCCGCCAAGCTCTTGACGACCCAAGTAGGATATGGCAAACTGCATGCCAGGGGGAGAGCACAGAGCAACCTGGGTTAACCTTGCAACAGAACAGAAACTGGTTACCCTGGACGACAGTACAATAACTGAGCTAAAGGCACCCTCATGCTGCCCGTGTGACTGAGCATTTCAAATCACCACCCATTTCCCTGTGTAATGAATTTCTTTTGCATCCTAATCATATTGCAGCCTGTGACCTCTTACCCACTGATCATCTGTATTATAATGAGATTCATCTTCGTCTAGAAGAAAATACAATTCCAACTTTAATCAACAGCCATTTATTTCTGAATTCTTGTATTAAAGTTTCACATTACAACACTGTTAAAAGCAAATAAGCGTCATGGTTTTCTCAGTCCTTGACCGTCCCTTATGTGTGTGTGTGTTGTACCCTGTTGCAGAGGTGTGTGTTGTACCCTGTTGCAGAGGTGTGTGTGTGTGTTGTACCCTGCTCAGGGACAGGGCTGCACACACACACACACACACACACACACACACACATTGCTGCAGCCCCATAGAGCGATACGACTGATAAATACCATGAAACTAAGCCAGAGTAGACCCAACAGAACATATATAGTTCCTATACCCAGACAAAGTGTCTCATCTCCTCTGTGAACGTATTAATCTTCAGGGCAGAAGTGAGCTGTAAATGGACATGCTCTGGTTGAATTTGGGGCTGGGGCTGCAGGCTGGGGCTCTCCTGCAAGGTCCTCACACTCCCTCTTTTCCTTCTGCCTCTCTCTCCTCTCACTTGCTGCTGTAGTTTCTGTCTTCTGTGTACATTGTATGATCATCCTCCTATAACTCCGGCCTCCCCCTGAGGGCTGCTCTCCCCCTGCCTCTCCTCCAGTTTCTGGGTTCAGTTGATTGTTGACCTGTGTTATTCTCCTGCAGTAGATCTCCTGTGCCTAGTTCTCCTCCGTGCCTAGGGCCAAGAAAAATACCCTTTTCACGCCGCCGGAAATGCCACTTCCAGTCTAGGGAACACAACTTCCGGCAACATGGATTTGTTTAACAGTACGAGTTCTTTAACGTAACTTTGGCTTTCAAAGGTTGAACAAAACGACCTCATATCAAAAACAGTGGCCAGTATGTGATATTACTTTCAGGATTTTCTGATCAACTGACGTACAACTGAATGACGTAACGAGAGGCGTTGACAAAAGTTGGATTGACGCTAGCTAGCTAGCTTTACTGCTGCTGACGTTTGTTATTATATATTTTTTTTTACATCTAACGTTTAGCCTCAACGAATATAGTAAAGTGCACAAAACGACAACGTACAAGTACAAATCTAACCTTGTACGTGAAAGAAAGAAAATGTTGACGCAATTGTGTATCCCCAAACGTTGTGATGAATTAGCTAGCTATTAGAATAAAAATACTTTAGCTAGCTAGTTACACACCCAAAACTACAACAGAAGCAACCATTTTCTTCTTGCGAGCGCAGTGCCGCTAACAATGATTATTCACCGCCACCTGGTGTAGTGGAGTGGGATAGATGAAGAGGGTCCAAAAAATGAGTTCAGTTATAAGGACAAAGTCATCTAAGCTATAAGAAAGCAATGGTTAAATCAAATAATTTCCCTTCCCTGTGTTATTTGAGAGGCGGAAACAGATTTCACCTCCCAAAATGGAATGTGTAGATCTAGTGGCATGCTGGAAAAGAATGCAAGATGCATGCCATACCTGTGCAGAGCTCTTCTTGATCATGGTTCTGAGGGCAGGGCTGTGTGAACAGCTGAACATGGTTCTGAGGGCAGGGCTGTGTGAACAGCTGAACATGGTTCTGAGGGCAGGGCTGT